>NC_091001.1:1087500-1230000 GCF_041146395.1 Eulemur rufifrons
GCAGAGAGAGACAGAAGCCACCTCGGGAGAGGAAGAGGGGCAGCCCCCCCAGCGGAGCTAGCAAAATCCTGAACAATATGTGAAGGGCTCCCCCTAGTGACAGAGGAGGCAGCTTACCTGGCACTCACAGTGTGCCCCTATCCAGACTAAAGCTGAAAGAAGGGATCTTAAGGATTCATTCAGATGGGAAGGGCTCAGCGAAGGAACTCTAGGAGTATAAAGAATCAAGCTGAAACCATGCCCTCAAAGAGGATTACTAGTTCTCCACCAATTAACACAAAGCAGATTCCAAATAGCAACATGTCACAGGAAGAATTTCAAACATGGATCATAAATACGCTGAACATTATGCAAGAAAAAATGGATAATCAACACAAAGAAACCACAAAAAAGATCCAGGACTTGGAAGAAAAATTCACCAAAGAAATTGAAATACTGAAGAAAAATCAAACTGAACTCCTGGAAATGAAAAATTTATTCAAGGAGCTACAAAACACAGTGGAAAGTCTCAAGAGCAGGGTAGATCAAACAGAAGAAAGAATCTCAGAGATCGAAGATAACACTTTCCAATTAAATAAGGCAGTCACAGAGTTAAAACAAAGAAACATGAGAAATAATCATAGTCTACAAGAAATGTGGGATTATGTAAAGAAGCCTAACGTGAGAGTTATCGGCATTCCTGAGGGTGAAGAAGACAATAAGCAAGGGTTGAATAAAGTATCTGAAGATATAATTGAGGAAAATTTCCCAGGCCTTGCCAAATCTCTAGATACATAGGTTCAAGAAGCTCAAAGAACCTCTGAGAGATTCATACCAAATAGGAAGACACCACGTCATGTAGTTATCAGACTGACCAAAATATCCACTAACGAGGCCCTTCTTCAATCTGTAAGGAGAAAAAAACAAGTAACATACAAAGGAAAGCCCATCCGAATCACGCCAGATTTCTCAACTGAAACCTTACAAGCAAGAAGAGATTGGAGCCCCATTCTCACTCTTCTGAAACAGAATAATGCCCAGCCTAGAATCCTGTACCCAGATAAGCTCAGTTTTATATATGAAGGTGAAATTAAGACATTCTCAGATAAACAAAAACTCAGAGAATTCACCAAGACAAGAGCAGCTTTCCAAGAAGTATTCAAAACAGAGTTACACGTGGTCCAGCACAAGAAGGACCTTCGAATGTAACACTAATCAAGAGATAAATATGAAAACACAGTTATCATAATGGCTCAAGAGAGAAAACAGATCAATGAAATTCAACCCAACATGAGGAACAGCAATCTGTCTCGCTTATCAGTTCTCTCATTAAATGTGAATGGATTGAATTCCCCACTCAAGAGACATGGACTGGCCCGATGGATAAAAAAGATATAAGCCAAGTATCTGCTGTCTTCAGGAAACTCATCTAACCTGCAAGGATGCATTTAGACTGAAAATAAAAGGGTGGAAATCAATATTCCAAGCAAATGGAACCCAAAAGAAAGCTGGCGTGGCAGTTCTAATCTCCGATAACGTAGTTTTTAAATCAACAAAAGTAAAGAAAGACAAAGATGGTTACTATATACTGGTGAAGGGTACAATTCAACAAGAAGACATAACTATACTTAACATATATGCACCCGATCTAGGTGCACCCAGATTCATAAAGCAAACCCTACTTGATCTGAACCAAATGATAGATAACAACACTTTAGTAGCCAGAGATTTTAACACGCCACTGACAGTTCAAGACAGATCCTCCAAACAAAAAATAAACAAAGAAATATTGGACGTATATAGAATGCTAGAACAAATGGGCCTGACTGACATCTACAGGACATTCTACCCAAATACCACTGAATATAAGTTCTTCTCATCAGCTCATGGGACATTCTCCAAGATTGACCATATCTTAGGACATAAAGCATGTCTTAAAAAATTTAAAAATATAGAAATAATACCATGCAGCTTCTCGGATCACAGTGGAATAAAAGTAACAATGAACCCTAACAGAAATCCTCATTTCTACTCAAAGTCATGGAAGCTAAATAACCTTCTCCTGAACAATCATTTTATAAATGAAGAAATCAAGTCAGAAATCAAAAGATTCTCTGAATTAAACGACAAAGGAGATACAACTTATCAAAATCTGTGGGACACAGCTAAAGCAGTCCTGAGAGGAAAATTTATTTCCATAAATGCCTATACCAAAAAGACAGAAAACTTACAAATAGACAATCTAATGAATAGACTCAAAGAGCTGGAGAAGAAAGAAGAGACCAAACCCAAACCCAGCAGAAGGAAATTATTAAGATTAAATCAGAACTAAATGAAAAGGACCATAAGGGAGATTAAACCAAACCATAACGGAGATTAATAAAACCAAAAGTTGGTTCTTTGAAAAAATAAACAAAATTGACACACCTCTGGCTAAACTAACCAAGAGCAGAAAAGAAAAATCTCTTATAACCTCGATCAGGAACACGAAAGGAGTAATCACGACTGATGCCACAGAGATACATGATATCATCTATGAATTCTACAAAAATCTTTATGCACACAAATTAGAAAACCTGGAGGAAATGGACAAATTCTTATAAACACACAGCCTTCCCAGGCTCAACCAGGAAGACACAGAATTCCTGAATAGACCGATATCTAGATCTGAAATTGAAACAGCAATAAAAAACCTTCCCAAAAAGAAAAGCCCTGGACCAGATGGGTTCACACCTGAATTCTACCATACCTACAAAGAAGAACTGGTGCCCATCGTACATAAACTATTCTCCAATATAGAGAAGGATGGGATTCTCCCCAACACTTTTTACCAAGCCAACATAATCCTGATACCAAATCCAGGAAAGGATGCAACTAAAACAGAGAACTATAGACCAATTTCTCTTATGAATATAGATGCAAAAATTCTCAATAAAATTCTAACAAATCGAATCCAAGTGCTTATCAAAAAAATAATCCATCACGACCAAGTGGGCTTCATCCCAGAGATGCAGGGATGGTTTGACATATGGGAATGTAATTCATCACATAAATAGAAGCAAAAATAAAGATCAGATGATCCTCTCAATAGATGCAGAGAAAGCATTTGACAAAATTCAACACCCTTTTATGATAAGAACACTTAACAAAATAGGCATAGATGGGGCCTATATAAAAATGATACAAGCCATATACGACAAACCCTCAGCCAACATCATACTGAATGGGGAAAAACTGAAAGCATTCCCACTTCAAACTGGAACCAGACAAGGCTTACCACTGTCCCCATTACTTTTCTACATAGTATTGGAAGTCCTTGCAAGAGCTATCAGGCAAGAGAGCAGAATCAAGGGAGTTGAAATAGGGACAGAAGAGATCAAACTCTCACTCTTTGCTGATGATATGATGTTATATCTATAAAACCCCAAGGTTTCAACCAAGAGACTCCTGGAATTGATCAATGAATTCAGTAAAGTCTCAGGATAGAAAATCAATACACACAAATCAGAGGAATTCATATATGCCAATAACAGTCAAATGGAAAACCAAATTAAGGACTCAATACCCTTCAAAATAGCAACAAAGAAAATAAAATACCTAGGAATTTATTTAACTAAGGAGGTAAAGGACCTCTATAGGGAGAACTATGAAACACTGAGGAAGGAAATTGCAGAACATGTAAATAGGTGGGAAACCATACCATGCTCATGGATCGGTAGAATCAACATTGTTAAAATGTCTATACTGCCCAAAGTTATCTACAGATTCAATGCAATCCTTATTAAATTACCAACATCTTTTTTCACAGACATAGAAAAAATAATTTTACGCTTTGTATGGAACCAGGGAAGACCCCGTTTAGCAAAAGCAATCTTAAACAACAAAAACAAAATGGGAAGTATTAATTTGCCAGACTTCAAACTATACTACAAGGCTGTGGTTCTTAAAACAGCCTGGTACTGGCACAAGTGCAGGGACACAGACCAGTGGAACAGAACAGAAAATCCCAATATAAAACCATCCTCATATAGCCATCTAATCTTTGACAAAGCAGACAAAAACATACTCTGGGGAAAAGATTCCTTATTTAATAAATGGTGCTGGGAAAACTGGATATCCACATGTAGAAGACTAAAACAGGACACACAAAAATCAAATCACAGTGGTTAACAGACTTAAACCTAAGGTCAGAAACTATTAGAATTCTAGAAGAAAATGTAGGAAAGACTCTTACAGACATTGGCCTAGGCAAAGAATTTATGAAGAAGACCCCTAAAGCAATCACAGCAACAACAAAAATAAATAAATGGGACCTGATCAAATTAAAAAGCTTCTGCACAGCCAAAGAAACAGTCACGAGAGTAAATGGACAACCTACAGAATGGGAAAAAATTTTCGCATACTACACATCAGATAAAGGACTGATAACAAGAATCTATTTAGAACTCAGAAAAATCAGTAAGAAAAAATCAAACAACCCTATCAAAAAGTGGGCAAAGGACATAAATAGAAATTTTTCAAAAGAAGATATAAAAATGGCTAACAAACATATGAAAAAGTGTTCAACATCTCTAATCATCAGGGAAATGCAAATCAAAACCACAATGAGATATCACTTAACTCCAGTAGGAATGGCCTTTATCAAAAAGTCCCAAAACTATACATGTTGGTGTGGGTGTGGCGAGATAGGTACATTCATAAACTGCTGGTGGGACTGTAAACTAGTGCAGCCCCTGTGGAAAGCAATGTGGAGATACCTTAAACAGATTCAAGTAGACCTACCATTCGATCCAGCAATTCCATTATTGGACATCTACCCAGAAGAACAAAAGTCATTCTATAAAAAAGACACCTGCACCTGAATGATTATAGCAGCACAATTCACAATCACAAAGATGTGGAAACAACCCAAATGCCCATCAATTCATGAATGGATTAGCAAAATGTGGTATATGTATACCATGGAATATTACTCAGCTATTAGAAATAATGGCGATATGGCATCTCTTTGGTTCTCCTGGAGAGAGCTGGATCCCATTCTATTAAGTGAAGTATCCCAAGAATGGAAAAATAAGCACCACATGTACTCACCAGCAAATTGGTTTCCCTGAGTGCACATTTGGGAACAACACCAATTGGGTATCGGACAGAGGTTGGGGCCGGGTGGAAGGGATGGGTGTATACCTACTTGATGAATGTGATGTGCACTGCCTGGGGAATGGACACCCTTCAAGTTCTAACTGGGGGGGATGGGGTGGGGGAGAGGAGGGGTGCACACCTACATGATGAATGTGATGTGCACTGACTAGGGAATGGACAAAATTGAAGCTCAGAATCGGGGGAAAGGGGAGGCATGGGGAATGTATATAGCCTGATCTTTTGTACCCCCATAATGAGCTAACAAACAAACAAACAAACAAAAAAGAATCGTTTGATTCATCAGCTGGGAATACACCATGGTTCTTTAAAGACCTCTATGCGTGGGCCCAGGTAACTGGCAAGTTCCAAGAAGTATGCCACAGAGCTTTTGAAATAACCACTACGTTGAGAATTATTTGCTAGTTTTTGCACCACCTTTCACCATAATTGTGATAAGGTTGGTCCGTGCCTCCTTCAACCCAAGATGGCTGGGGCGGACAAAAGTATGCTGAGGCCTAGTTCACTTGGTGTTGCCGATAGTTGGTACTGGAGCCTGGCAAGAAGCCATGTTATTAAGAGTCATTCCACCATCCTTTCTCCATCATTTTAAAAGGCAGAACACCTTTTTCCAGTTATCATAAGAATGAGTTGCTGGAGGGGACGTTTTTGAGTGGGGTCGGGTGGTGCGTTGAGGGGAAGGCTCTCTGTCTGTCTGGTGGTTTGTCTTTATTATGCCCAAAGAGGAGAGGTGGGCATGTGTGTGGCAGGTGAAAAGTACGGATCCTGTTTCAGTCTTAGACTGAAACAGGATCCGCACTTTTCAACCAGTTCCTTTACGAATCCTTTGATTCATCAGCTGGGAATCCACCATGGCTGTCGAGACCCCTCTATGTGTGGGTCCAGGTAACTGGCTAGTTCCAAGATGTATGCCGCAGAGCTTTGGAAATAACCACTACATTGAGTATTATTTGCCAGTTTTTGCAGCAACTTTCACAATGATTGTGAAAAGGTTAGGCAGTGCATCCTGAAACCCAAGCTGGCTTCCACAGAAACAACTACGGTTAGGCCAATCTCCCTTGGAGTTGCCGATAATTGGTACTGGTCCGTGGCAAGAAGCCATTCCTTTAAGTATCATTCCACCTTCCTTTCACAACTATTTTAAAAGGCAGAGCACCTATTGCCATTTAGCTTAAGGATGAGTCGCTGGAGGAAACGTTTTTGTGTGGGGTGGGAGAGGCAGAGCCAGGCCCTCTGTCAGTCCAGTGGTTTGTTTTTATTATCCCCGGAGAGGAGAAGTGGACACGTGTGTGGCAAGTGAAAAGTGTGGATCCTGTTTCAGTCTTAGACTGATACAGGATCGGCACTTTTCATCCTGTTCCTTTAAGAATCCTTTGCTTCATCAGCTGGGAATCCACCATAGTTCTCTACACCCCACTATGTGTGGACCCACTTAACAGGCTAGTTCAAAGAAGTATGCCACAGAGCATTTGAAATAACCACTACCATGGAAATTATTTGCCAGCTTTTCCAGCACTTTTACCATAATTTTGATAAGGTTCATTTGTGCTTCCTTAAACCCTAGATGGCTTCCATGGACAAACCTATACTGAGGGTTCTCTCGCTTGGTGTTGCCAATACTTGGTACGGGAGTCTGACAAGAATCCAGTCTTTTAATTATCATTGCCCCATCCTTTCTCCCTTATATTAAAAGGTGAGCAACTTTCGGCAGTTAGCATAAGGATGAGTCAACGGAGGGGACGTTTTTGGGTGGGATCGGGGTGGTTTGGGGGACAGTCCCTCTGTCAGTCTGGTTGTTTGTGTTTATTATGCCCAGACAGGGAAGTGGATATATTTGTGGCAGGTGAAATGTGCGGATCCTGTTTCAGTTAGACTGAAACAGTATCCGCACTTTTCAGCCGGTTCCATTAAAAATCCTTTGATTCATCAGCTGGGAATCCACCATGGTTCCTTAGAACCCTCCATGCATGGGCCCATGAACTGGCCTGTACCAAGATGTATGCTGCACAGCTTTTGAGATAAACACTACGTGTAGAATTATTTGCCAGTTTCTGCAGCACATATCACCATAATTGTGATAAGGATCGTCTGTGCCTCCTTAAACACAAGATGGCTGCCAGGGAGAAAACTATGCTGAGGCCTAGGTCACTTGGATTTCACGACACTTGTTACTGGAGGCTGGAAGGAGGCCATTCTTTTAAGTATCATTCCACCATACTTTCCCCATTATTTTAAAATGCACGGAAACCTTTGCAAGTTAGCATAATAATTAGTAGCTGGAGGGGACATTTTTATTTGTGGGGTCGGTGTGGGTGGTGGGCGCAGGCCCTCTGTCAGTTCGCTGGATGGTTTTTATTTTCCCCAGACCGGAGAAGTGGGCATGTGTGTGGCAGGTAAAAAGTTCGGACCCCGTTTCTGTCTTAGACTGAAACAGAAACCGCACTTTTCACCCCGTTCCATTAAGAATCCCTTGCTTCATCAGCTGGGAATCCACCATGGGCCTCTAGACTGCTCTATGCGTGGGCCCAGTTAACTGGCTAGTTCAAAGAATTATGCCGCAGAGCTTTTCAAGTAACCACTACCATGAGAATTACTTGACCGCTTTTGCAGCACCTTTCACCATAATTGTGATAAGGTTCATCTGTGCCTCCTTAAACCCAAGATGGCTGCCAGGGACAAACGTGTGCTGAGGCCTAGGTGACTTGCTGTTGCCAATACTTGGTATGGGAGTCTGGCAATAAGCCAGTCTTTTAGGTATAATTCCACCATTCTATCTCCATTATTTTAAAAGGCAGAGGATGTATTGCCAGATAGCATAAGGATCAGTTGCTGGAGGGCACGATTTTGTGTGGGGTGGTGGGGGGCGGGGGCAGGCCATCTGTCAATCCGATGGGTTGTTTTTGTTATCCCTAGAGAGGAGAAGTGGGCATGTGTGTTGCAGGCAAAAAGTCCGAATCCTGTTTCAGTCAGGATCTGCACTTTTCAGCCTGTTCCTTTAAGAATCCTTAGATTCATCACCTTGGAATCCACCATGGTTCTCCAGACCCCTCTATGCGTGGGCCCAGGTAACAGGCTTCTTCCAAGAAGTATGCCACAGAGCTTTTGAATTAAACAGTACGTTGAGAATTATTTGCCGGGTTTTCAGCACGTTTCAACATAATTATGATAAAGTTTGTATATGCCTCCTTAAACCCAACATGGCTGCCACGGGCATAACTATGCTGAGGCGTAGCTGACTTGGTGTTGCCTATTTTTGTTAGTGGAGACTGACAAGAAGCCATTCTTCTAAGTATCATCCCACCACCATTTTTCCATTGTTTTAAAATGCAGGGAAATTTTGCAAGTTAGCATTATAATTAGTAGCTGGAGGGTACGGTTTTTTTTTTTTGTGTGTGTGGTCGATGTGGATGGGGGGGTCAGACCCTCTGTCAGTTCGCTGGTTAGTTTTTATTATCCCCAGAGAGGAGAAGTGGGCATGTGTTTGGCAGGTGAAAAGGGCGGATTCTGTTTCAGAGAATTAACGATGATCCCCATGGTCATCCCGTTCCTTTAATAATCCTTTACTTCATCAGCTGGAAATCCACCATGGTTCTCTATACTCCTCTTTGCGTGGGAACAGGTAACTGCCTTGTTCCAAGAAGTATGCCGCAGAGCTTTTCAATTAACCACTACGTTGAAAATTATTTGCAGGTGTTCAGCGTTTTACCATAATTGTGAGAACCTTTGTTTGTGCCTCCTGAAACCCAAGAAGTCTGCGACGGACATAACTATGCTGAGGAGTAGCTGACTTGGTGTTGCCTATTTTTGTTAGTGGAGTCTGACAAGAAGCCATTCTTCTAAGTCTCATCCCACCACCATTTTTCCATTGTTTTAAAATGCAGGGAAATTTTGAAAGTTAGCATTATAATTAGTAGCTGGAGGGTACGGTTTTTTTTTGTGTGTGTGGTCGATGTGGATGGGGGGGGTCAGGCCCTCTGTCAGTTCGCTGGTTAGTTTTTATTATCCCCAGAGAGGAGAAGTGGGCATGTGTTTGGCAGGTGAAAAGGGCGGATTCTGTTTCAGAGAATTAACGATGATCCCCATGGTCATCCCTTTCCTTTAATAATCCTTTACTTCATCAGCTGGAAATCCACCATGTTTCTCTATACTCCTGTTTGCGTGGGAACAGGTAACTGGCTTGTTCCAAGAAGTATGCCGCAGAGCTTTTCAATTAACCACTACGTTGAAAATTATTTGCAGGTGTTCAGCTTTTCACCATAATTGTGAGAACCTTTGTTTGTGCCTCCTGAAACCCAAGAAGGCTGCGACGGACATAACTATGCTGAGGAGTAGCTGACTTGGTGTTGCCTATTTTTGTTAGGGGAGACTGACAAGAAGCCATTCTTCTAAGTATCATCCCACCACCATTTTTCCATTGTTTTAAAATGCAGGGAAATTTTGCAAGTTAGCATTATAATTAGTAGCTGGAGGGTACGGTTTTTTTTTTTGTGTGTGGTCGATGTGGATGGGGGGGGGTCAGGCCCTCTGTCAGTTCGCTGGTTAGTTTTTATTATCCCCAGAGAGGAGAAGTGCGCATGTGTTTGGCAGGTGAAAAGGGCGGATTCTGTTTCAGAGAATTAACTATGATCCCCATGGTCATCCCTTTCCTTTAATAATCCTTTACTTCATCAGCTGGAAATCCACCATGGTTCTCTATACTCCTGTTTGCGTGGGAACAGGTAACTGGCTTGTTCCAAGAAGTATGCCGCAGAGCTTTTCAATTAACCACTACGTTGAAAATTATTTGCAGGTGTTCAGCGTTTCACCATAATTGTGAGAACCTTTGTTTGTGCCTCCTGAAACCCAAGAAGGCTGCGACGGACATAACTATGCTGAGGAGTAGCTGACTTGGTGTTGCCTATTTTTGTTAGTGGAGACTGACAAGAAGCCATTCTTCTAAGTACCATCCCACCACCATTTTTCCATTGTTTTAAAATGCAGGGAAATTTTGCAAGTTAGCATTATAATTAGTAGCTGGAGGGTACGGTTTTTTTTTTTGTGTGTGGTCGATGTGGATGGGGGGGGGTCAGGCCCTCTGTCAGTTCGCTGGTTAGTTTTTATTATCCCCAGAGAGGAGAAGTGGGCATGTGTTTGGCAGGTGAAAAGGGCGGATTCTGTTTCAGAGAATTAACGATGATCCCCATGGTCATCCCTATCCTTTAATAATCCTTTACTTCATCAGCTGGAAATCCACCATGCTTCTCTATACTCCTCTTTGCCTGGGAACAGGTAACTGGCTTGTTCCAAGAAGTATGCCGCAGAGCTTTTCAATTAACCACTACGTTGAAAATTATTTGCAGGTGTTCAGCGTTTCACCATAATTGTGAGAACCTCTGTTTGTGCCTCCTGAAACCCAAGAAGGCTGCGACAGACATAACTATGCTGAGGAGTAGCTGACTTGGTGTTGCCTATTTTTGTTAGTGGAGACTGACAAGAAGCCATTCTTCTAAGTCTAATCCCACCACCATTTTTCCACTGTTTTAAAATGCAGGGAAATTTTGCAAGTTAGCATTATAATTAGTAGCTGGAGGGTACGGTTTTTTTTTTTGTGTGTGGTCGATGTGGATGGTGGGGGTCAGGCCCTCTGTCAGTTCGCTGGTTAGTTTTTATTATCCCCAGAGAGGAGAAGTGGGCATGTGTTTGGCAGGTGAAAAGGGCGGATTCTGTTTCAGAGAATTAACGATGATCCCCATGGTCATCCCGTTCCTTTAATAATCCTTTACTTCGGCCGGGCGCGGTGGCTCACGCCTGTAATCCTAGCTCTCTGGGAGGCCGAGGTGGGCGGATCGTTTGAGATCAGGAGTTCGAGACCAGCCTGAGCAAGAGCGAGACCCCACCTCTAAAAATAGAAAGAAATTATATGGACAGCTAAAAATATATATAGAAAAAATTAGCCGGGCATGGTGGTGCATGCCTGTAGTCCCAGCTACTCGGGAGGCTGAGACAGGAGGATCGCTTGAGCCCAGGAGTTTGAGGTTTCTGTGAGCTAGGCTGATGCCACGGCACTCACTCTAGCCTGGGCAACAGAGTGAGACTCTGTCTCAAAAAAAAAAAAAAAAAAAAAAAAATAATCCTTTACTTCATCAGCTGGAAATCCACCATGGTTCTATACACTCCTCTTTGCGTGGGAACAGGTAACTGGCTTGTTCCAAGAAGTATGCCGCAGAGCTTTTCAATTAACCACTACGTTGAAAATTATTTGCAGGTGTTCAGCGTTTTACCATAATTGTGAGAACTTTTGTTTGTGCCTCCTGAAACCCAAGAAGGCTGCGATGGACATAGCTATGCTGAGGAGTAGCTGACTTGGTGTTGCCTATTTTTGTTAGTGGAGATTGACAGGAAGCCATTCTTCTAAGTATCATCCCACCACCATTTTTCCATTGTTTTAAAATGCAGGGAAATTTTGCAAGTTAGCATTATAATGAGTAGCTGGAGGGTACGGGTTTTTTTGTGTGTGTATGGTCGATGTGGATGGGGGGGTCAGGCCCTCTGTCAGTTCGCTGGTTAGTTTTTATTATCCCCAGAGAGGAGAAGTGGGCATGTGTTTGGCAGGTGAAAAGGGCGGATTCTGTATCAGAGAATTAACTATGATCCCCATGGTCATCCCTTTCCTTTAATAATCCTTTACTTCATCAGCTGGAAATCCACCATGGTTCTCTATACTCCTCTTTGCGTGGGAACAGGTAACTGGCTTGTTCCAAGAAGTATGCCGCAGAGCTTTTGAATTAACCACTACGTTGAAAATTATTTGCAGATGTTCAGCGTTTCACCATAATTGTGGAACCTTTGTTTGTGCCTCCTGAAACCCAAGAAGGCAGCAACGGACATAACTATGCTGAGGAGTAGCTGACTTGGTGTTGCCTATTTTTGTTAGTGGAGACTGACAAGAAGCCATTCTTCTAAGTATCATCCCACCACCATTTTTCCATTGATTTAAAATGCAGGGAAATTTTGCAAGTTAGCATTATAATTAGTAGCTGGAGGGTACGATTTTTGTGTGTGTGTGTGGTCGATGTGGATGGGGGGGCGGTCAGGCCCTCTGTCAGTTCGCTGGTTATTTTTTATTATCCCCAGAGAGGAGAAGTGGGCATGTGTTTGGCAGGTGAAAAGGGCGGATTCTGTTTCAGAGAATTAACGATGATCCCCATGGTCATCCCTTTCCTTTAATAATCCTTTACTTCATCAGCTGGAAATCCACCATGGTTCTCTATACTCCTCTTTGCCTGGGAACAGGTAACTGGCTTGTTCCAAGAAGTATGCCGCAGAGCTTTTCAATTAACCACTACGTTGAAAATTATTTGCAGGTGTTCAGCGTTTCACCATAATTGTGAGAACCTTTGTTTGTGCCTCCTGAAACCCAAGAAGGCTGCGACGGACATAACTATGCTGAGGAGTAGCTGACTTGGTGTTGCCTATTTTTGTTAGTGGAGACTGACAAGAAGCCATTCTTCTAAGTATCATCCCACCACCATTTTTCCATTGATTTAAAATGCAGGGAAATTTTGCAAGTTAGCATTATAATTAGTAGCTGGAGGGTACGGTTTTTTTTTGTGTGTGTGGTCGATGTGGATGGGGGGGGGTCAGGCCCTCTGTCAGTTCGCTGGTTAGTTTTTATTATCCCCAGAGAGGAGAAGTGGGCATGTGTTTGGCAGGTGAAAAGGGCGGATTCTGTTTCAGAGAATTAACGATGATCCCCATAGTCATCCCTATCCTTTAATAATCCTTTACTTCATCAGCTGGAAATCCACCATGGTTCTCTATACTACTCTTTGCCTGGGAACAGGTAACTGGCTTGTTCCAAGAAGTATGCCGCAGAGCTTTTGAATTAACCACTACGTTGAAAATTATTTGCAGGTGTTCAGCGTTTCACCATAATTGTGAGAACATTTGTTTGTGCCTCCTGAAACCCAAGAAGGCTGCGACAGACATAACTATGCTGAGGAGTAGCTGAATTGGTTTTGCCTATTTTTGTTAGTGGTGACTGACAAGAAGCCATTCTTCTAAGTCTCATCCCACCACCATTTTTTCATTGTTTTAAAATGCTGGGAAATTTTGCAAGTTAGCATTATAATTAGTAGCTGGAGGGTACGGTTTTTTTTTAGTGTGTGGTCGATGTGGATGGTGGGGGTCAGGCCCTCTGTCAGTTCGCTGGTTAGTTTTTATTATCCCCAGAGAGGAGAAGTGGGCATGTGTTTGGCAGGTGAAAAGGGCGGATTCTGTTTCAGAGAATTAACGATGATCCCCATGGTCATCCCTTTCCTTTAATAATCCTTTATTTCATCAGCTGGAAATCCACCATGGTTCTATATACTCCTCTTTGCGTGGGAACAGGTAACTGCCTTGTTCCAAGAAGTATGCCGCAGAGCTTTTCAATTAACCACTACGTTGAAAATTATTTGCAGGTTTTCAGCGTTTGACCATAATTGTGATAACGTTTGTTTGTGCCTCCTGAAACCCAAGAAGGCTGCGACAGACATAACTATGCTGAGGCGTAGCTGACTTGGTGTTACCTATTTTTGTTAATGGAGACTGACAAGAATCCATTCTTGTAAGTATCATCTCACCATCATTTTTCCATTGTTTAAAAATGCAGGAAAATTTTGCAAGTTAGCATTATAATTAGTAGCTGGAGGCTACGGTGTTTTTTTTTTTTTTTTTCCTGTGGGGTCGGTGTGGATGTGTTGGTCAGGCCCTCTGTCAGTTCCCCGGTTGGTTTTATTATCCCCAGAGAGGAGAAGTGGGTACTAGTATGGCAGGTGAAAACTGCGGATCTGTTTCAGAGAATTAAACAGGATCCGCATGGTAATCCCGTTCCTTTAAGTATCCTTTGCTTCATGAGCTGGGAATCCACCATGGTTCTATATACTTGTCTATGCGTGGGCACAGGAAACTGGCTAGTTCCAAGAAGTATGCCTCAGAGCTTTTCAATTAACCAGTATGTTGACAATCCTTTGCAGGTTTTCAGCGTTTCACCATAATTGTGATAACGTGTGTATGTGCCTACTGAAACCAAATATGGCTGCTACGGACATAACTATCCTGAGGCGTAGCTGACTTGGTGTTGCCTATTTTTGTCAGTGGAGACAGCCAAGAAGCCATTCTTCTAAGTATCATCCCACCATCATTTCTCCATTGTTTAAAAATGCAGGGAAATTTTGCACTTGGCATTATAATTAGTAGCTGGAGGGTACTTTTTTGTTTTGTGGGGTCGGTCAGGATGGGTGTTCAGGCCCTCTGTCAGATCGCTGGTTTGTTTTTATTATCCCCAGAGAAGAGTAGTGGGCATGTGCTTCGCAGGTGAAAAGGGCGGATTCTGTTTCAGAGAATTAAACAGGATCCGCATGGTCATCTCATTCCTTTAAGAATCCTTTGCTTCATCAGCTGGAAATCCACCATGGTATTATATACTCCTCTTTGCGTGGGAACAGGTAACTGCCTTGTTCCAAGAAGTATGCCGCAGAGCTTTTCAATTAACGACTACGATGAAAATTATTTGCAGGTGTTCAGCGTTTTACCATAATTGTGAGAACCTTTGTTTGTGCCTCCTGAAACCCAAGAAGGCTGCGATGGACATAACTATGCTGAGGAGTAGCTGACTTGGTGTTGCCTATTTTTGTTAGTGGAGACTGACAAGAAGCCATTCTTCTAAGTATCATCCCACCACCATTTTTCCATTGTTTTAAAATGCAGGGAAATTTTGCAAGTTAGCATTATAATTAGTAGCTGGAGGGTACGGTTTTTTTTTTGTGTGTGTGGTCGATGTGGATGGGGTGGTCAGGCCCTCTGTCAGTTCGCTGGTTAGTTTTTATTATCCCCAGAGAGGAGAAGTGGGCATGTGTTTGGCAGGTGAAAAGGGCGGATTCTGTTTCAGAGAATTAACGATTATCCCCATGGTCATCCCGTTCCTTTAATAATCCTTTACTTCATCAGCTGGAAATCCACCATGGTTCTATATACTCCTCTTTGCGTGGGAACAGGTAACTGGCTTGTTCCAAGAAGTATGCCGCAGAGCTTTTCAATTAACCACTACGTTGAAAATTATTTGCAGGTGTTCAGCGTTTCACCATAATTGTGAGAACATTTGTTTGTGCCTCCTGAAACCCAAGAAGGCTGCGACGGACATAACTATGCTGAGGAGTAGCTGACTTGGTGTTGCCTATTTTTGTTAGTGGAGACTGACAAGAAGCCATTCTTCTAAGTATCATCCCACCACCATTTTTCCATTGTTTTAAAATGCAGGGAAATTTTGCAAGTTAGCATTATAATTAGTAGCTGGAGGGTACGGTTTTTTTTTGTGTGTGTGGTCGATGTGGATGGTGGGGGTCAGGCCCTCTGTCAGTTCGCTGGTTAGTTTTTATTATCCCCAGAGAGGAGAAGTTGGCATGTGTTTGGCAGGTGAAAAGGGCGGATTCTGTTTCAGAGAATTAACGATGATCCCCATGGTCATCCCGTTCCTTTAATAATGCTTTACTTCATCCGCTGGAAATCCACCATGGTTCTATATACTCCTCTTTGCGTGGGAACAGGTAACTGGCTTGTTCCAAGAAGTATGCCGCAGAGCATTTCAATTAACCACTACATTGAAAATTATTTGCAGGTGTTCAGCGTTTTACCATAATTGTGAGAACCTTTGTTTGTGCCTCCTGAAACCCAAGAAGGCTGCGATGGACATAGCTATGCTGAGGAGTAGCTGACTTGGTGTTGCCTATTTTTGTTAGTGGAGACTGACAAGAAGCCATTCTTCTAAGTCTCATCCCACCACCATTTTTCCATTGTTTTAAAATGCAGGTAAATTTTGCAAGTTAGCATTATAATTAGTAGCTGGAGGGTACGGGTTTTTTTTTGTGTGTGTGGTCGATGTGGATGGGGGGGTCAGGCCCTCTGTCAGTTCTCTGGTTAGTTTTTATTATCCCGAGAGAGGAGAAGTGGGCATGTGTTTGGCAGGTGAAAAGGGCGGATTCTGTTTCAGAGAATTAATGATGATCCCCATGGTCATCCCGTTCCTTTAATAATCCTTTACTTCATCATCTGGAAATCCACCATGGTTCTATATACTCCTCTTTGCGTGGGAACAGGTAACTGCCTTGTTCCAAGAAGTATGCCGCAGAACTTTTCAATTAACCACTACGTTGAAAAATATTTGCAGGTGTTCAGCGTTTCACCATAATTGTGAGAACCTTTGTTTGTGCCTCCTGAAACCAAAGAAGGCTGCGACGGACATAGCTATGCTGAGGAGTAGCTGACTTGGTGTTGCCTATTTTTGTTAGTGGAGACTGACAAGAAGCCATTCTTCTAAGTATCATCCCACCACCATTTTTCCATTGTTGTAAAATGCAGGGAAATTTTGCAAGTTAGCATTATAATTAGTAGCTGGAGGGTATGGTTTTTTTTTGTGTGTGTGGTCGATGTGGATGGGGGGCGTTCAGGCCCTCTCTCAGTTCGCTGGTTAGTTTTTATTATCCAAAGAGAGGAGAAGTGGGCATGTGTTTGGCAGGTGAAAAGGGCGGATTCTGTTTCAGAGAATTAACGATGATCCCCATGGTCATCCCTTTCCTATAATAATCCTTTACTTCATCAGCTGGAAATCCACCATGGTTCTATATACTCCTCTTTGGGTGGGAACAGGTAACTGCCTTGTTCCAAGAAGTATGCCGCAGAGCTTTTCAATTAACCACTACGTTGAAAATTATTTGCAGGTGTTCAGCGTTTCACCATAATTGTGAGAACCTTTGTTTGTGCCTCCTGAAACCCAAGAAGGCTGCGACAGACATAACTATCTATGCTGAGGAGTGGCTGACTTGGTGTTGCCTATTTTTGTTAGTGGAGACTGACAAGAAGCTATTCTTCTAAGTATCATCCCACCACCATTTTTCCATTGTTTTAAAATGCAGGGAAATTTTGCAAGTTAGCATTATAATTAGTAGCTGGAGGGTACGGTTTTTTTTTTGTGTGTGGTCGATGTGGATGGTGGGGGTCAGGCCCTCTGTCAGTTCGCTGGTTAGTTTTTATTATCCCCAGAGAGAAGTGGGCATGTGTTTGGCAGGTGAAAAGGGCGGATTCTGTTTCAGAGAATTAACGATGATCCCCATGGTCATCCCGTTCCTTTAATAATCCTTTACTTCATCCGCTGGAAATCCACCATGGTTCTATATACTCCTCTTTGCGTGGGAACAGGTAACTGGCTTGTTCCAAGAAGTATGCTGCAGAGCTTTTCAATTAACCACTACGTTGAAAATTATTTGCAGGTGTTCAGCGTTTCACCATAATTGTGATAACGTTTGTTTGTGCCTCCTGAAACCCAAGAAGGCTGCGACGGACATAACTATGCTGAGGCGTAGCAGACTTGGTTTTGCCTATTTTTGTTAGTGGAGACTGACAAGAATCCATTCTTCTAAGTATCGTCCCACCACCATTATTCCATTGTTTTAAAATGCAGGGAAATTTTGCAAGTTAGCATTATAATTAGTAGCTGGAGGGTACGGTTTTTTTTTTGTGTGTGTGGTCGATGTGGATGGTGGGGGTCAGGCCCTCTGTCAGTTCGCTGGTTAGTTTTTATTATCCCCAGAGAGGAGAAGTGGGCATGTGTTTGGCAGGTGAAAAGGGCGGATTCTGTTTCAGAGAATTAACGATGATCCCCATGGTCATCCCTTTCCTTTAATAATCCTTTACTTCATCAGCTGGAAATCCACCATGGTTCTCTATACTCCTCTTTGCGTGGGAACAGGTAACTGCCTTGTTCCAAGAAGTATGCCGCAGAGCTTTTCAATTAACCACTACGTTGAAAATTATTTGCAGGTGTTCAGCGTTTCACCATAATTGTGAGAACCTTTGTTTGTGCCTCCTGAAACCCAAGAAGGCTGCGACGGACATAACTATGCTGAGGAGTAGCTGACTTGGTGTTGCCTATTTTTGTTAGTGGAGACTGACAAGAAGCCATTCTTCTAGTATCATCCCACCACCATTTTTCCATTGTTTTAAAATGAGAAGAAGGCTGCGACGGACATAACTATGCTGAGGAGTAGCTGACTTGGTGTTGCCTATTTTTGTTAGTGGAGACTGACAAGAAGCCATTCTTCTAAGTATCATCCCACCACCATTTTTCCATTGTTGTAAAATGCAGGGAAATTTTGCAAGTTAGTATTATAATTAGTAGCTGGAGGGTACGGTTTTTTTTTTTTGTGTGGTCGATGTGGATGGGGGGGGTCAGGCCCTCTGTCAGTTCGCTGGTTAGTTTTTATTATCCCCAGAGAGGAGAAGTGGCCATGTGTTTGGCAGGTGAAAAGGGCGGATTCTGTTTCAGAGAATTAACGATGATCCCCATGGTCATCCCTTTCCTTTAATAATCCTTTACTTCATCAGCTGGAAATCCACCATGGTTCTATATACTCCTCTTTGGGTGGGAACAGGTAACTGCCTTGTTCCAAGAAGTATGCCGCAGAGCTTTTCAATTAACCACTACGTTGAAAATTATTTGCAGGTGTTCAGCGTTTCACCATAATTGTGAGAACCTTTGTTTGTGCCTCCTGAAACCCAGGAAGGCTGCGACGGACATAACTATGCTGAGGAGTAGCTTACTTGGTGTTGCCTATTTTTGTTAGTGGAGACTGACAAGAAGCCATTCTTCTAAGTATCATCCCACCACCATTTTTCCATTGTTTTAAAATGCAGGGAAATTTTGCAAGTTAGCATTATAATTAGTAGCTGGAGGGTACGGTTTTTTTTTGTGTGTGTGGTCCATGTGGATGGGGGGGGTCAGGCCCTCTGTCAGTTCGCTGGTTAGTTTTCATTATCCCCAGAGAGGAGAAGTGGGCATGTGTTTGGCTGGTGAAAAGGTCGGATTCTGTTTCAGAGAATTAACGATGATCCCCATGGTTATCACTTTCCTTTAATAATCCTTTACTTCATCAGCTGGAAATCCACCATGGTTCTATATACTCCTCTTTGCGTGGGAACAGGTAACTGGCTTGTTCCAAGAAGTATGCCGCAGAGCTTTTCAATTAACCACTACGTTGAAAATTATTTGCAGGTGTTCAGCGTTTTACCATAATTGTGAGAACCTTTGTTTGTGCCTCCTGAAACCCAAGAAGGCTGTGACAGACATAACTATGCTGAGGAGTAGCTGACTTGGTGTTGCCTATTTTTGTTAGTGGAGACTGACAAGAAGCCATTCTTCTAAGTATCATCCCACCACCATTTTTCCATTGTTTTAAAATGCAGGGAAATTTTGCAAGTTAGCATTATAATTAGTAGCTGGAGGGTACGGTTTTTTTTGTGTGTGTGGTCGATGTGGATGGTGGGGGTCAGGCCCTCTGTCAGTTCGCTGGTTAGTTTTTATTATCCCCAGAGAGGAGAAGTGGGCATGTGTTTGGCAGGTGAAAAGGGCGGATTCTGTTTCAGAGAATTAAGGATGATCCCCATGGTCATCCCGTTCCTTTAATAATCCTTTACTTCATCAGCTGGAAATCCACCATGGTTCTATATACTCCTCTTTGCGTGGGAACAGGTAACTGGCATGTTCCAAGAAGTATGCCGCAGAGCTTTTCAATTAACCACTACGTTGAAAATTAATTGCAGGTGTTCAGCGTTTCACCATAATTGTGATAACGTGTGTTTGTGACTCCTGAAACCCAAGAAGGCTGCGATGGACATAGCTATGCTGAGGAGTAGCTGACTTGGTTTTGCCTATTTTTGTTAGTGGAGACTGACAAGAAGCCATTCTTCTAAGTCTCATCCCACCACCATTTTTCCATTGTTTTAAAATGCAGGGAAATTTTGTAAGATAGCATTATAATTAGTAGCTGGAGGGTACGGTTTTTTTTGTGTGTGTGTGGTCGATTTGGATGGGGGGGTCAGGCCCTCTGTCAGTTCGCTGGTTAGTTTTTATTATCCCCAGAGAGGAGAAGTGGGCATGTGTTTGGCAGGTGAAAAGGGCGGATTCTGTTTCAGAGAATTAACGATGATCCCCATGGTCATCCCGTTCCTTTAATAATCCTTTACTTCATCAGCTGGAAATCCACCATGGTTCTATATACTCCTCTTTGCGTGGGAACAGGTAACTGGCTTGTTCCAAGAAGTATGCCGCAGAGCTTTTCAATTAACCACTACGTTGAAAATTATTTGCAGATGTTCAGCGTTTCACCATAATTGTGAGAACCTTTGTTTGTGCCTCCTGAAACCCAAGAAGGCAGCGAAGGACATAACTATGCTGAGGAGTAGCTGACTTGGTGTTGCCTATTTTTGTTAGTGGAGACTGACAAGAAGCCATTCTTCTAAGTATCATCCCACCACCATTTTTCCATTGTTTTAAAATGCAGGGAAATTTTGCAAGTTAGCATTATAATTAGTAGCTGGAGGGTACGGTTTTTTTTTGTGTGTGTGGTCGATGTGGATGGGGGGCGTCAGGCCCTCTGTCAGTTCGCTGGTTAGTTTTTATTATCCCCAGAGAGGAGAAGTGGGCATGTGTTTGGCAGGTGAAAAGGGCGGATTCTGTTTCAGAGAATTAACTATGATCCCCATGGTCATCCCTTTCCTTTAATAATCCCTTACTTCATCAGCTGGAAATCCACCATGGTTTTCTATACTCCTCTTTGCGTGGGAACAGGTAACTGCCTTGTTCCAAGAAGTATGCTGCAGATCTTTTCAATTAACCACTACGTTGAAAATTATTTGCAGGTGTTCAGCGTTTCACCATAATTGTGAGAACCTTTGTTTGTGCCTCCTGAAACCCAAGAAGGCTGCGACGGACATAACTATGCTGAGGAGTAGCTGACTTGGTGTTGCCTATTTTTGTTAGTGGAGACTGACAAGAAGCCATTCTTCTAGTATCATCCCACCACCATTTTTCCATTGTTTTAAAATGCAGAAGAAGGCTGCGACGGACATAACTATGCTGAGGAGTAGCTGACTTGGTGTTGCCTATTTTTGTTAGTGGAGACTGACAAGAAGCCATTCCTCTAAGTATCATCCCACCACCATTTTTCCATTGTTGTAAAATGCAGGGAAATTTTGCAAGTTAGCATTATAATTAGTAGCTGGAGGGTACGGTGTTTTTTGTTTTTTTTTTTTTTCCTGTGGGGTCGGTTTGGATGTGTTGGTCAGGCCCTCTGTCAGTTCCCCGGTTGGTTTTTATTATCCCCAGAGAGGAGAAGTGGGTATTAGTATGGCAGGTGAAAACTGCGGATCTGTTTCAGAGAATTAAACAGGATCCGCATGGTAATCCCGTTCCTTTAAGAATCCTTTGCTTCATGAGCTGGGGATCCACCATGGTTCTATATACTTGTCTATGCGTTGGCACAGGAAATTGGCTAGTTCCAAGAAGTATGCCTCAGAGCTTTTCAATTAACCAGTATGTTGACAATCCTTTGCAGGTTTTCAGCGTTTCACCATAATTGTGATAACGTGTGTATGTGCCTACTGAAACCAAATATGGCTGCTACGGACATAACTATGCTGAGGCGTAGCTGACTTGGTGTTGCCTATTTTTGTCCGTGGAGACTGACAAGAAGCCATTCTTCTAAGTATCATCCCACCATCATTTCTCCATTGTTTAAAAATGCAGGGAAATTTTGCAAATTGGCGTTATAATTAGTAGCTGGAGGGTACTTTTTTGTTTTGTGGGGTCGGTCAGGATGGGTGTTCAGGCCCTCTGTCAGATCGCTGGTTTGTTTTTATAATCCCCAGAGAAGAGTAGTGGGCATGTGTTTGGAAGGTGAAAAGTGCGGATTCTGTTTCAGAGAATTAAACAGGATCCGCATGGTCATCTCATTCCTTTAAGAATCCTTTGCTTCATCAGCTGGGATTCCACCATGTTTCTATATACTCCTCTATGCGTGGGCACAGGTACCTAGCTTGTTCCAAGAATTATGCTGGAGAGTTTTCAAATTAACCAGTACGTTGAAAATTATTTGCAGGTTTTCAGCGTTTCACCATAATTGTGATAACGTGTGTATTTGCCTACTGAAACCAAATATGGCTGCGACGGACATAACTATGCTGAGGAGTAGCTGACTTGGTGTTGCCTGTTTTTGTTAGTGGAGACTGACAAGAAGCCATTCTTCTAAGTGTCCTCCCACCACCATTATTCCATTGTTTTAAAATGCAGGGAAATTTTGCAAGTTAGCATTATAATTAGTAGATGGAGGGTACGGTTTTTTTTTTTGTGTGTGGTCGATGTGGATGGGGGGGGGTCAGGCCCTCTGTCAGTTCGCTGGTTAGTTTTTATTATCCCCAGAGAGGAGAAGTGGGCATGTGTTTGGCAGGTGAAAAGGGCGGATTCTGTTTCAGAGAATTAACGATGATCCCCATGGTCATCCCGTTCCTTTAATAATCCTTTACTTCATCAGCTGGAAATCCACCATGGTTCTATATACTCCTCTTTGCGTGGGAACAGGTAACTGGCTTGTTCCAAGAAGTATGCCGCAGAGCTTTTCAATTAACCACTACGTTGAAAATTATTTGCAGGTGTTCAGCGTTTTACCATAATTGTGAGAACCTTTGTTTGTGCCTCCTGAGACACAAGAAGGCTCCGATGGACATAGCTATGCTGAGGAGTGGCTGACTTGGTGTTGCCTATTTTTGTTAGTGGAGACTGACAAGAAGCCATTCTTCTAAGTCTCATCCCACCACCATTTTTCCATTGTTTTAAAATGCAGGGAAATTTTGCAAGTTAGCATTATAATTAGTAGCTGGAGGGTACGGTTTTTTTTTTGTGTGTGTGGTCAATGTGTATAGGGGGGTCAGGCCCTCTGTCAGTTCGCTGGTTAGTTTTTATTATCCCCAGAGAGGAGAAGTGGGCATGTGTTTGGCAGGTGAAAAGGGCGGATTCTGTTTCAGAGAATTAACGATGATCCCCATGGTCATCCCGTTCCTTTCATAATCCTTTACTTCATCAGCTGGAAATCCACCATGGTTCTATATACTCCTCTTTGCGTGGGAACAGGTAACTGGCTTATTCCAAGAAGTATGCCGCAGAGCTTTTCAATTAACCAATACGTTGAAAATTATTTGCAGATGTTCAGCGTTTCACCATAATTGTGAGAACCTTTGTTTGTGCCTCCTGAAACCCAAGAAGGCAGCGACGGACATAAGTATGCTGAGGAGTAGCTGACTTGGTGTTGCCTATTCTTGTTAGTGGAGACTTGACAAGAAGCCATTCTTCTAAGTATCATCCCACCACCATTTTTCCATTGTTTTAAAATGCAGGGAAATTTTGCAAGTTAGCATTATAATTAGTAGCTGGAGGGTACGGTTTTTTTTTACGTGTGTGGTCGATGTTGATGGGGGTGGTCAGGCCCTCTGTCAGTTCACTGGTTAGTTTTTATTATCCCCAGAGAGGAGAAGTGGGCATGTGTTTGGCAGGTGAAAAGGGCGGATTCTGTTTCAGAGAATTAACGATGATCCCCATGGTCATCCCTTTCCTTTAATAATCCTTTACTTCATCAGCTGGATATCCACCATGGTTCTATATACTCCTGTTTGCGTGGGAACAGGTAACTGCCTTGTTCCAAGAAGTATGCCGCAGAGCTTTTCAATTAACCACTACGTTGAAAATTCTTTGCAGGTGTTCAGCGTTTCACCATAATTGTGAGAACCTTTGTTTGTGCCTCCTGAAACCCAAGAAGGCTGCGGCGGACATATCTATGCTGAGGAGTAGCTGACTTGGTGTTGCCTATTTTTGTTAGTGGAGACTGACAAGAAGCCATTCTTCTAGTATCATCCCACCACCATTTTTCCATTGTTTTAAAATGCCGAAGAAGGCTGCAACGGACATAACTATGCTGAGGAGTAGCTGACTTGGTGTTGCCTATTTTTGTTAGTGGAGACTGACAAGAAGCCATTCTTCTAAGTATCATCCCACCACCATTTTTCCATTGTTTTAAAATGCAGGGAAATTTTGCAAGTTAGCATTATAATTAGTAGCTGGAGGGTACGGTTTTTTTTGTGTGTGTGTGGTCGATGTGGATGGGGGGGTCAGGCCCTCTGTCAGTTCAATGGTTAGTTTTTATTATCCCCAGAGAGGAGAAGTGGGCATGTGTTTGGCAGGTGAAAAGGGCGGATTCTGTTTCAGAGAATTAACGATGATCCCCATGGTCATCCCGTTCCTTTAATAATCCTTTACTTCATCAGCTGGAAATCCACCATGGTTCTATATACTCCTCTTTGCATGGGAACAGGTAACTGGCTTGTTCCAAGAAGTATGCCGCAGAGTTTTCAATTAACCACTACGTTGAAAATTATTTGCAGATGTTCAGCGTTTCACCATAATTGTGAGAAACTTTGTTTGTGCCTCCTGAAACCCAAGAAGGCAGCGACGGACATAACTATGCTGAGGAGTAGCTGACTTGGTGTTGCCTATTTTTGTTAGTGGAGACAGACAAGAAGCCATTCTTCTAAGTATGATCCCACCACCATTTTGCCATTGGTTTAAAATGCAGGGAAATTTTGCAAGTTAGCATTATAATTAGTAGCTGGAGGGTACGGTTTTTTTTTGTGTGTGTGTGGTCGATGTGGATGGGGGGGGGGTCAGGCCCTCTGTCAGTTCGCTGGTTAGTTTTTATTATCCCCAGAGAGGAGAAGTGGGCATGTGTTTGGCAGGTGAAAACGGCGGATTCTGTTTACAGAATTAACGATGATCCCCATTGTCATCCCGTTCCTTTAATAATCCTTTACTTCATCAGCTGGAAATCCACCATGGTTCTCTATACTCCTGTTTTCGTGGGAACAGGTAACTGCCTTGTTCCAAGAAGTATGCCGCAGATCTTTTCAATTAACCACTACGTTGAAAAATATTTGCAGGTGTTCAGCGTTTCACCATAATTGTGAGAACCTTTGTTTGTGCCTCCTGAAACCAAAGAAGGCTGCGACGGACATAGCTATGCTGAGGAGTAGCTGACTTGGTGTTGCCTATTTTTGTTAGTGGAGACTGACAAGAAGCCATTCTTCTAAGTATCATCCCACCACCATTTTTCCATTGTTGTAAAATGCAGGGAAATTTTGCAAGTTAGCATTATAATTAGTAGCTGGAGGGTATGGTTTTTTTTTGTGTGTGTGGTCGATGTGGATGGGGGGGGTTCAGGCCCTCTGTCAGTTCGCTGGTTAGTTTTTATTATCCCCAGAGAGGAGAAGTGGGCATGTGTTTGGCAGGTGAAAAGGGCGGATTCTGTTTCAGAGAATTAACGATGATCCCCATGGTCATCCCTTTCCTATAATAATCCTTTACTTCATCAGCTGGAAATCCACCATGGTTCTATATACTCCTCTTTGCGTGGGAACAGGTAACTGCCTTGTTCCAAGAAGTATGCCGCAGAGCTTTTCAATTAACCACTACGTTGAAAATTATTTGCAGGTGTTCAGCGTTTCACCATAATTGTGAGAACCTTTGTTTGTGCCTCCTGAAACCCAAGAAGGCTGCGACAGACATAACTATGCTGAGGAGTAGCTGACTTGGTGTTGCCTATTTTTGTTAGTGGAGACTGACAAGAAGCTATTCTTCTAAGTATCATCCCACCACCATTTTTCCATTGTTTTAAAATGCAGGGAAATTTTGCAAGTTAGCATTATAATTAGTAGCTGGAGGGTACGGTTTTTTTTTTGTGTGTGGTCGATGTGGATGGTGGGGGTCAGGCCCTCTGTCAGTTCGCTCGTTAGTTTTTATTATCCCCAGAGAGAAGTGGGCATGTGTTTGGCAGGTGAAAAGGGCGGATTCTGTTTCAGAGAATTAACGATGATCCCCATGGTCATCCCGTTCCTTTAATAATCCTTTACTTCATCCGCTGGAAATCCACCATGGTTCTATATACTCCTCTTTGCGTGGGAACAGGTAACTGGCTTGTTCCAAGAAGTATGCTGCAGAGCTTTTCAATTAACCACTACGTTGAAAATTATTTGCAGGTGTTCAGCGTTTCACCATAATTGTGAAAACGTTTGTTTGTGCCTCCTGAAACCCAAGAAGGCTGCGACGGACATAACTATGCTGAGGCGTAGCAGACTTGGTTTTGCCTATTTTTGTTAGTGGAGACTGACAAGAATCCATTCTTCTAAGTATCGTCCCACCACCATTATTCCATTGTTTTAAAATGCAGGGAAATTTTGCAAGTTAGCATTATAATTAGTAGCTGGAGGGTACGGTTTTTTTTTTGTGTGTGTGGTCGATGTGGATGGTGGGGGTCAGGCCCTCTGTCAGTTCGCTGGTTAGTTTTTATTATCCCCAGAGAGGAGAAGTGGGCATGTGTTTGGCAGGTGAAAAGGGCGGATTCTGTTTCAGAGAATTAACGATGATCCCCATGGTCATCCCTTTCCTTTAATAATCCTTTACTTCATCAGCTGGAAATCCACCATGGTTCTCTATACTCCTCTTTGCGTGGGAACAGGTAACTGCCTTGTTCCAAGAAGTATGCCGCAGAGCTTTTCAATTAACCACTACGTTGAAAATTATTTGCAGGTGTTCAGCGTTTCACCATAATTGTGAGAACCTTTGTTTGTGCCTCCTGAAACCCAAGAAGGCTGCGACGGACATAACTATGCTGAGGAGTAGCTGACTTGGTGTTGCCTATTTTTGTTAGTGGAGACTGACAAGAAGCCATTCTTCTAGTATCATCCCACCACCATTTTTCCATTGTTTTAAAATGAGAAGAAGGCTGCGACGGACATAACTATGCTGAGGAGTAGCTGACTTGGTGTTGCCTATTTTTGTTAGTGGAGACTGAGAAGAAGCCATTCTTCTAAGTATCATCCCACCACCATTTTTCCATTGTTGTAAAATGCAGGGAAATTTTGCAAGTTAGTATTATAATTAGTAGCTGGAGGGTACGGTTTTTTTTTTTTTTGTGTGGTCGATGTGGATGGGGGGGAGTCAGGCCCTCTGTCAGTTCGCTGGTTAGTTTTTATTTTCCCCAGAGAGGAGAAGTGGCCATGTGTTTGGCAGGTGAAAAGGGCGGATTCTGTTTCAGAGAATTAACGATGATCCCCATGGTCATCCCTTTCCTTTAATAATCCTTTACTTCATCAGCTGGAAATCCACCATGGTTCTATATACTCCTCTTTGGGTGGGAACAGGTAACTGCCTTGTTCCAAGAAGTATGCCGCAGAGCTTTTCAATTAACCACTACGTTGAAAATTATTTGCAGGTGTTCAGCGTTTCACCATAATTGTGAGAACCTTTGTTTGTGCCTCCTGAAACCCAGGAAGACTGCGACGGACATAACTATGCTGAGGAGTAGCTTACTTGGTGTTGCCTATTTTTGTTAGTGGAGACTGACAAGAAGCCATTCTTCTAAGTATCATCCCACCACCATTTTTCCATTGTTTTAAAATGCAGGGAAATTTTGCAAGTTAGCATTATAATTAGTAGCTGGAGGGTACGGTTTTTTTTTGTGTGTGTGGTCCATGTGGATGGGGGGGGTCAGGCCCTCTGTCAGTTCACTGGTTAGTTTTCATTATCCCCAGAGAGGAGAAGTGGGCATGTGTTTGGCAGGTGAAAACGGCGGATTCTGTTTCAGAGAATTAACGATGATTCCCATGGTCATCACTTTCCTTTAATAATCCTTTACTTCATCAGCTGGAAATCCACCATGGTTCTATATACTCCTCTTTGCGTGGGAACAGGTAACTGGCTTGTTCCAAGAAGTATGCCGCAGAGCTTTTCAATTAACCACTACGTTGAAAATTATTTGCAGGTGTTCAGCGTTTTACCATAATTGTGAGAACCTTTGTTTGTGCCTCCTGAAACCCAAGAAGGCTGTGACAGACATAACTATGCTGAGGAGTAGCTGACTTGGTGTTGCCTATTTTTGTTAGTGGAGACTGACAAGAAGCCATTCTTCTAAGTATCATCCCACCACCATTTTTCCATTGTTTTAAAATGCAGGGAAATTTTGCAAGTTAGCATTATAATTAGTAGCTGGAGGGTACGGTTTTTTTTTTGTGTGTGGTCGATGTGGATGGTGGGGGTCAGGCCCTCTGTCAGTTCGCTGGTTAGTTTTTATTATCCCCAGAGAGGAGAAGTGGGCATGTGTTTGGCAGGTGAAAAGGGCGGATTCTGTTTCAGAGAATTAACGATGATCCCCATGGTCATCCCGTTCCTTTAATAATCCTTTACTTCATCAGCTGGAAATCCACCATGGTTCTATATACTCCTCTTTGCGTGGGAACAGGTAACTGGCATGTTCCAAGAAGTATGCCGCAGAGCTTTTCAATTAACCACTACGTTGAAAATTAATTGCAGGTGTTCAGCGTTTCACCATAATTGTGATAACGTGTGTTTGTGACTCCTGAAACCCAAGAAGGCTGCGATGGACATAGCTATGCTGAGGAGTAGCTGACTTGGTTTTGCCTATTTTTGTTAGTGGAGACTGACAAGAAGCCATTCTTCTAAGTCTCATCCCACCACCATTTTTCCATTGTTTTAAAATGCAGGGAAATTTTGTATGATAGCATTATAATTAGTAGCTGGAGGGTACGGTTTTTTTTTTGTGTGTGTGGTCGATGTGGATGGGGGGCGTCAGGCCCTCTGTCAGTTCGCTGGTTAGTTTTTATTATCCCCAGAGAGGAGAAGTGGGCATGTGTTTGGCAGGTGAAAAGGGCGGATTCTGTTTCAGAGAATTAACTATGATCCCCATGGTCATCCCTTTCCTTTAATAATCCTTTACTTCATCAGCTGGAAATCCACCATGGTTTTCTATACTCCTCTTTGCGTGGGAACAGGTAACTGCCTTGTTCCAAGAAGTATGCTGCAGATCTTTTCAATTAACCACTACGTTGAAAATTATTTGCAGGTGTTCAGCGTTTCACCATAATTGTGAGAACCTTTGTTTGTGCCTCCTGAAACCCAAGAAGGCTGCGACGGACATAACTATGCTGAGGAGTAGCTGACTTGGTGTTGCCTATTTTTGTTAGTGGAGACTGACAAGAAGCCTTTCTTCTAGTATCATCCCACCACCATTTTTCCATTGTTTTAAAATGCAGAAGAAGGCTGCGACGGACATAACTATGCTGAGGAGTAGCTGACTTGGTGTTGCCTATTTTTGTTAGTGGAGACTGACAAGAAGCCATTCCTCTAAGTATCATCCCACCACCATTTTTCCATTGTTTTAAAATGCAGGGAAATTTTGCAAGTTAGCATTATAATTAGTAGCTGGAGGGTACGGTTTTTTTTTGTGTGTGTGGTCGATGTGGATGGGGGGGGGTCAGGCCCTCTGTCAGTTCGCTGGTTAGTTTTTATTATCCCCAGAGAGGAGAAGTGGGCATGTGTTTGGCAGGTGAAAAGGGCGGATTCTGTTTCAGAGAATTAACGATGATCCCCATGGTCATCCCTTTCCTTTAATAATCCTTTACTTCATCAGCTGGAAATCCACCATGGTTTTCTATACTCCTCTTTGCGTGGGAACAGGTAACTGGCTTGTTCCAAGAAGTATGCCGCAGAGCTTTTCAATTAACCACTACGTTGAAAATTATTTGCAGGTGTTCAGCGTTTCACCAGAATTGTGAGAACCTTTGTTTGTGACTCCTGAAACCCAAGAAGGCTGCGACGGATATAACTAAGCTGAGGAGTAGCTGACTTGGTGTTGCCTATTTTTGTTAGTGGAGACTGACAAGAAGCCATTTCTCTAAGTATCATCCCACCACCATTTTTCCATTGTTTTAAAATGCAGGGAAATTTTGCAAGTTAGCATTATAATTAGTAGCTGGAGGGTACGGTGTTTTTTTTTTTTTTTTTTTTTTCCTGTGGGGTCGGTTTGGATGTGTTGGTCAGGCCCTCTGTCAGTTCCCCGGTTGGTTTTTATTATCCCCAGAGAGGAGAAGTGGGTATTAGTATGGCAGGTGAAAACTGCGGATCTGTTTCAGAGAATTAAACAGGATCCGCATGGTAATCCCGTTCCTTTAAGAATCCTTTGCTTCATGAGCTGGGGATCCACCATGGTTCTATATACTTGTCTATGCGTTGGCACAGGAAATTGGCTAGTTCCAAGAAGTATGCCTCAGAGCTTTTCAATTAACCAGTATGTTGACAATCCTTTGCAGGTTTTCAGCGTTTCACCATAATTGTGATAACGTGTGTATGTGCCTACTGAAACCAAATATGGCTGCTACGGACATAACTATGCTGAGGCGTAGCTGACTTGGTGTTGCCTATTTTTGTCCGTGGAGACTGACAAGAAGCCATTCTTCTAAGTATCATCCCACCATCATTTCTCCATTGTTTAAAAATGCAGGGAAATTTTGCAAATTGGCGTTATAATTAGTAGCTGGAGGGTACTTTTTTGTTTTGTGGGGTCGGTCAGGATGGGTGTTCAGGCCCTCTGTCAGATCGCTGGTTTGTTTTTATAATCCCCATAGAAGAGTAGTGGGCATGTGTTTGGAAGGTGAAAAGTGCGGATTCTGTTTCAGAGAATTAAACAGGATCCGCATGGTCATCTCATTCCTTTAAGAATCCTTTGCTTCATCAGCTGGGATTCCACCATGTTTCTATATACTCCTCTATGCGTGGGCACAGGTACCTAGCTTGTTCCAAGAATTATGCTGGAGAGTTTTCAAATTAACCAGTACGTTGAAAATTATTTGCAGGTTTTCAGCGTTTCACCATAATTGTGATAACGTGTGTATGTGCCTACTGAAACCAAATATGGCTGCGACGGACATAACTATGCTGAGGAGTAGCTGACTTGGTGTTGCCTGTTTTTGTTAGTGGAGACTGACAAGAAGCCATTCTTCTAAGTGTCCTCCCACCACCATTATTCCATTGTTTTAAAATGCAGGGAAATTTTGCAAGTTAGCATTATAATTAGTAGATGGAGGGCATGGTTTTTTTTTTTGTGTGTGGTCGATGTGGATGGGGGGGGGTCAGGCCCTCTGTCAGTTCGCTGGTTAGTTTTTATTATCCCCAGAGAGGAGAAGTGGGCATGTGTTTGGCAGGTGAAAAGGGCGGATTCTGTTTCAGAGAATTAACGATGATCCCCATGGTCATCCCGTTCCTTTAATAATCCTTTACTTCATCAGCTGGAAATCCACCATGGTTCTATATACTCCTCTTTGCGTGGGAACAGGTAACTGCCTTGTTCCAAGAAGTATGCCGCAGAGCTTTTCAATTAACCACTACGTTGAAAATTATTTGCAGGTGTTCAGCGTTTTACCATAATTGTGAGAACCTTTGTTTGTGCCTCCTGAGACACAAGAAGGCTCCGATGGACATAGCTATGCTGAGGAGTGGCTGACTTGGTGTTGCCTATTTTTGTTAGTGGAGACTGACAAGAAGCCATTCTTCTAAGTCTCATCCCACCACCATTTTTCCATTGTTTTAAAATGCAGGGAAATTTTGCAAGTTAGCATTATAATTAGTAGCTGGAGGGTACGGTTTTTTTTTTGTGTGTGTGGTCAATGTGTATAGGGGGGTCAGGCCCTCTGTCAGTTCGCTGGTTAGTTTTTATTATCCCCAGAGAGGAGAAGTGGGCATGTGTTTTGCAGGTGAAAAGGGCGGATTCTGTTTCAGAGAATTAACGATGATCCCCATGGTCATCCCGTTCCTTTCATAATCCTTTACTTCATCAGCTGGAAATCCACCATGGTTCTATATACTCCTCTTTGCGTGGGAACAGGTAACTGGCTTGTTCCAAGAAGTATGCCGCAGAGCCTTTCAATTAACCAATACGTTGAAAATTATTTGCAGATGTTCAGCGTTTCACCATAATTGTGAGAACCTTTGTTTGTGCCTCCTGAAACCCAAGAAGGCAGCGACGGACATAAGTATGCTGAGGAGTAGCTGACTTGGTGTTGCCTATTCTTGTTAGTGGAGACTTGACAAGAAGCCATTCTTCTAAGTATCATCCCACCACCATTTTTCCATTGTTTTAAAATGCAGGGAAATTTTGCAAGTTAGCATTATAATTAGTAGCTGGAGGGTACGGTTTTTTTTTACGTGTGTGGTCGATGTTGATGGGGGTGGTCAGGCCCTCTGTCAGTTCACTGGTTAGTTTTTATTATCCCCAGAGAGGAGAAGTGGGCATGTGTTTGGCAGGTGAAAAGGGTGGATTCTGTTTCAGAGAATTAACGATGATCCCCATGGTCATCCCTTTCCTTTAATAATCCTTTACTTCATCAGCTGGATATCCACCATGGTTCTATATACTCCTGTTTGCGTGGGAACAGGTAACTGCCTTGTTCCAAGAAGTATGCCGCAGAGCTTTTCAATTAACCACTACGTTGAAAATTCTTTGCAGGTGTTCAGCGTTTCACCATAATTGTGAGAACCTTTGTTTGTGCCTCCTGAAACCCAAGAAGGCTGCGGCGGACATATCTATGCTGAGGAGTAGCTGACTTGGTGTTGCCTATTTTTGTTAGTGGAGACTGACAAGAAGCCATTCTTCTAGTATCATCCCACCACCATTTTTCCATTGTTTTAAAATGCCGAAGAAGGCTGCAACGGACATAACTATGCTGAGGAGTAGCTGACTTCGTGTTGCCTATTTTTGTTAGTGGAGACTGACAAGAAGCCATTCTTCTAAGTATCATCCCACCACCATTTTTCCATTGTTTTAAAATGCAGGGAAATTTTGCAAGTTAGCATTATAATTAGTAGCTGGAGGGTACGGTTTTTTTTTGTGTGTGTGGTCGATGTGGATGGGGGGGTCAGGCCCTCTGTCAGTTCAATGGTTAGTTTTTATTATCCCCAGAGAGGAGAAGTGGGCATGTGTTTGGCAGGTGAAAAGGGCGGATTCTGTTTCAGAGAATTAACGATGATCCCCATGGTCATCCCGTTCCTTTAATAATCCTTTACTTCATCAGCTGGAAATCCACCATGGTTCTATATACTCCTCTTTGCATGGGAACAGGTAACTGGCTTGTTCCAAGAAGTATGCCACAGAGCTTTTCAATTAACCACTACGTTGAAAATTATTTGCAGATGTTCAGCGTTTCACCATAATTGTGAGAACCTTTGTTTGTGCCTCCTGAAACCCAAGAAGGCAGCGACGGACATAACTATGCTGAGGAGTAGCTGACTTGGTGTTGCCTATTTTTGTTAGTGGAGACAGACAAGAAGCCATTCTTCTAAGTATGATCCCACCACCATTTTGCCATTGTTTTAAAATGCAGGGAAATTTTGCAAGTTAGCATTATAATTAGTAGCTGGAGGGTACGGTTTTTTTTTGTGTGTGTGTGGTCGATGTGGTTGGGGGGGGTCAGGCCCTCTGTCAGTTCGCTGGTTAGTTTTTATTATCCCCAGAGAGGAGAAGTGGGCATGTGTTTGGCAGGTGAAAAGGGCGGATTCTGTTTAGAGAATTAACGATGATCCCCATTGTCATCCCGTTCCTTTAATAATCCTTTACTTCATCAGCTGGAAATCCACCATGGTTCTATATACTCCTCTTAGCGTGGGAACAGATAACTGCCTTGTTCCAAGAAGTATGCCGCAGAGCTTTTCAATTAACCACTACGTTGAAAATTATTTGCAGGTGTTCAGCGTTTCACCATAATTGTGAGAACCTTTGTTTGTGCCTCCTGAAACCCAAGAAGGCTGCGACGGACATAACTATGCTGAGGAGTAGCTGACTTGGTGTTGCCTATTTTTGTTAGTGGAGACTGACAAGAAGCCATTCTTCTAAGTATCATCCCACCACCATTTTTCCATTGTTTTAAAATGCAGGGAAATTTTGCAAGTTAGCATTATAATTAGTAGCTGGAGGGTACGGTTTTTTTTTTTTGTGTGTGGTCGATGTGGATGATGGGGGTCAGGCCCTCTGTCAGTTCGCTGGTTAGTTTTTATTATCCCCAGAGAGGAGAAGTGGGCATGTGTTTGGCAGGTGAAAAGGACGTATTCTGTTTCAGAGAATTAACGATGATCCCCATGGTCATCCCGTTCCTTTAATAATCCTTTACTTCATGAGCTGGAAATCCACCATGGTTCTATATACTCCTCTTTGCGTGGGAACAGGTAACTGCCTTGTTCCAAGAAATATGCCGCAGAGCTTTTCAATTAACCACTACGTTCAAAATTATTTGCAGGTGTTCAGCGTTTCACCATAATTGTGAGAACCTTTGTTTGTGCCTCCTGAAACCCAAGAAGGCTGCGACGGACATAACTATGCTGAGGCGTAGCTGACTTGGTTTTGCCTATTTTTGTTAGTGGAGACTGACAAGGATCCATTCTTGTAAGTATCATCTCACCATCATTTTTCCATTGTTTAAAAATGCAGGAAAATTTTGCAACTTAGCATTATAATTAGTAGCTGGAGGCTACGGTGTTTTTTTTTTTTTTTTTTCCTGTGGGGTCGGTGTGGATGTGTTGGTCAGGCCCTCTGTCAGTTCCCCGGTTGGTTTTTATTAACCCCAGAGAGGAGAAGTGGGTATTAGTATGGCAGGTGAAAACTGCGGATCTGTTTCAGAGAATTAAACAGGATCCGCATGGTAATCCCGTTCCTTTAAGAATCCTTTGCTTCATGAGCTGGGAATCCACCATGGTTCTATATACTTGTCTATGCGTGGGCACAGGAAACTGGCTAGTTCCAAGAAGTATGCCTCAGAGCTTTTCAATTAACCAGTATGTTGACCATCCTTTGCAGGTTTTCAGCATTTCACCATAATTGTGATAACGTGTGTATGTGCCTACTGAAACCAAATATGGCTGCTATGGACATAACTATGCTGAGGCGTAGCTGACTTGGTGTTGCCTATTTTTGTCAGTGGAGACTGACAAGAAGCCATTCTTCTAAGTATCATCCCACCATCATTTCTCCATTGTTTAAAAATGCAGGGAAATTTTGCAAATTGGCATTATAATTAGTAGCTGTAGGGTACTTTTTTGTTTTGTGGGGTCGGTCAGGATGGGTGTTCAGGCCCTCTGTCAGATCGCTGGTTTGTTTTTATTATCCCCAGAGAAGAGTAGTGGGCATGTGTTTGGCAGGTGAAAAGTGCGGATTCTGTTTCAGAGAATTAAACAGGATCCGCATGGTCATCTCATTCCTTTAAGAATCCTTTACTTCATCAGCTGGGATTCCACCATGTTTCTATATACTCCTCTATGCGTGGGCACAGGTACCTGGCTTGTTCCAAGAAGTATGCTGGAGAGTTTTCAAATTAACCAGTACGTTGAAAATTATTTGCAGGCTTTCAGCGTTTCACCATAATTTTGATAACGTTTTTATGTCCCTCCTGAAACCCAAGAAGGCTGCGACGGACATAACTATGCTGAGGAGTAGCTGAGTTGGTGTTGCCTATTTTTGTTAGTGGAGACAGACAAGAAGCCATTCTTCTAAGTATGATCCCACCACCATTTTTCCATTATTTTAAAATGCAGGGAAATTTTGCAAGTTAGCATGATAATTAGTAGCTGGAGGGTACGGTTTTTATTTTTGTGTGTGGTCGATGTGCATGGGGGTGGGTCAGGCCCTCTGTCAGTTCGCTGGTTAGTTTTTATTATCCCCAGAGAGGAGAAGTGGGCATGTGTTTGGCAGGTGAAAACGGCGGATTCTGTTTCAGAGAATTAACGATGATCCCCACGGTCATCCCGTTCCTTTAATAATCCTTTACTTCATCAGCTGGAAATCCACCATGGTTCTATATACTCCTCTTTGCGTGGGAACAGGTAGCTGCCTTGTTCCAAGAAGTATGCCGCAGAGCTTTTCAATTAACCACTACGTTGAAAATTATTTGCAGGTGTTCAGCGTTTCACCATAATTGTGAGAACCTTTGTTTGTGCCTCCTGAAACCCAAGAAGGCTGCGACGGACATAACTATGCTGAGGAGTAGCTGACTTGGTGTTGCCTATTTTTGTTAGTGGAGACTGACAAGAAGCCATTCTTCTAAGTATCATCCCACCACCATTTTTCCATTGTTTTAAAATGCAGGGAAATTTTGCAAGTTAGCATTATAATTAGTAGCTGGAGGGTACGGTTTTTTTTTGTGTGTGTGGTGGATGTGCATGGGGGGGGTCAGGCCCTCTGTCAGTTCGCTGGTTAGTTTTTATTATCCCCAGAGAGGAGAAGTGGGCATGTGTTTGGCAGGTGAAAAGGGCGGATTCTGTTTCAGAGAATTAACGATGGTCCCCATGGTCATCCCGTGACGTTAATAATCCTTTACTTCATCAGCTGGAAATCCACCATGGTTCTATATACTCCTCTTTGCTTGGGATCAGGTAACTGGCTTGTTCCAAGAAGTATGCCGCAGAGCTTTTCAATTAACCACTACGTTGAAAATTATTTGCAGGTGTTCAGCGTTTCACCATAATTGTGATAACGTGTGTTTGTGCCTCCTGAAACCCAAGAAGGCTGCGACGGACATAACTATGCTGAGGCGTAGCTGACTTGGTGTGGCCTATTTTTGTTAGTGGAGACTGACAAGAAGCCATTCTTCTAAGTATCATCCCACCATCATTTCTCCATTGTTTAAAAATGCAGGGTAATTTTGCAAATTGGCATTATAATTAGTAGCTGGAGGGTACTTTTTTGTTTTGTGGGGTCGGTCAGGATGAGTGTTCAGGCCCTCTGTCAGATCGCTGGTTTGTTTTTATTATCCCCAGAGAAGAGTAGTGGGCATGTGTTTGGCAGGTGAAAAGTGCGGATTCTGTTTCAGAGAATTAAACAGGATCCCCATGGTCATCTCATTCCTTTAAGAATCCTTTGCTTCATCAGCTGGGATTCCACCATGTTTCTATATACTCCTCTATGCGTGGGCACAGGTACCTGGCTTGTTCCAAGAAATATGCTGGAGAGTTTTCAAATTAACCAGTACGTTGAAAATTATTTGCAGGTTTTCAGCGTTTCACCATAATTTTGATAACGTTTGTTTGTGCCTCCTGAAACCCAAGAAGGCGGCGACGGACATAAGTATGCTGAGGAGTAGCTGACTTGGTGTTTCCTATTTTTGTTAGTGGAGACTGACAAGAAGCCATTCTTCTAAGTATCATCACACCACCATTTTTCCATTGTTTTAAAATGCAGGGAAATTTTGCAATTTAGCATTATAATTAGTAGCTGGAGGGTACGGTTTTTTTTTGTGTGTGTGGTCGATGTGGATGGGGAGGGGTCAGGCCCTGTGTCAGTTCGCTGTTTAGTTTATATTATCCCCAGAGAGGAGAAGTGGGCATGTGTTTCGCAGTGAAAAGGGCGGATTGTGTTTCAGAGAATTAACGATGATCCCCATGGTCATCCCGTTCCTTTAATAATCCTTTACTTCATCAGCTGGAAATCCACCATGGTTCTATATACTCCTCTTTGCGTGGGAACAGGTAACTGGCTTGTTCCAAGAAGTATGCCGCAGAGCTTTTCAATTAACCACTACGTTGAAAATTACTTGCAGGTGTTCAGCATTTCACCATAATTGTGATAACGTTTGTTTGTGCCTCCTGAAACCCAAGAAGGCTGCGATGGACATAGCTATGCTGAGTAGTAGCTGACTTGGTGTTGCCTATTTTTGTTAGTGGAGACTGACAAGAAGCCATTCTTCTAAGTAACATCCCACCACCGTTTTTCCATTGTTTTAAAATGCAGGGAAATTTTGCAAGTTAGCATTATAATTAGTAGCTAGAGGCTACGGTGTTTTTTTTTTTTTTTTTCCTGTGGGTCGGTGTGCATGTGTTGGTGAGGCACTCTGTCAGTTCCCCGGTTGGTTTTTATTGTCCCCAGAGAGGAGAAGTGGGTATTAGTATGGCAGGTGAAAACTGCGGATCTGTTTCAGAGAATTAAACAGGATCCGCATGGTAATCCCGTTCCTTTAAGAATCCTTTGCTTCATGAGCTGGGAATCCACCATGGTTCTATATACTTGTCTACGCGTGGGCACAGGAAACTGGCTAGTTCCAAGAAGTATGCCTCAGAGCTTTTCAATTAACCAGTATGTTGACAATCCTTTGCAGGTTTTCAGCGTTTCACCATAATTGTGATAACGTGTGTATGTGCCTACTGAAACCAAATATGGCTGCTACGGACATAACTATGCTGAGGCGTAGCTGACTTGGTGTTGCCTATTTTTGTCAGTGGAGACTGACAAGAAGCCATTCTTCTAAGTATCATCCCACCATCATTTCTCCATTGTTTAAAAATGCAGGGTAATTTTGCAAATTGGCATTATAATTAGTAGCTGGAGGGTACTTTTTTGTTTTGTGGGGTCGGTCAGGATAGGTGTTCAGGCCATCTGTCAGATCGCTGGTTTGTTTTTATTATCCCCAGAGAAGAGTAGTGGGCATGTGTTTGGCAGGTGAAAAGTGCGGATTCTGTTTCAGAGAATTAAACAGGATCCGCATGGTCATCTCATTCCTTTAAGAATCCTTTGCTTCATCAGCTGGGATTCCACCATGTTTCTATATACTCCTCTATGCGTGGGCACAGGTACCTGGCTTGTTCCAAGAATTATGCTGGAGAGTTTTCAAATTAACCAGTACGTTGAAAATTATTTGCAGGTTTTCAGCGTTTCACCATAATTTTGATAACGTTTGTATGTCCCTCCTGAAACCCAAGAAAGCTGCGACGGACATAACTATGCTGAGGAGTAGCTGACTTGGTGTTGCCTATTTTTGTTAGTGGAGACTGACAAGAAACCATTCTTCTAAGTATCATCCCACCACCATTTTTCCATTGTTTTAAAATGCAGGGAAATTTTGCAAGTTAGCATTATAATTAGTAGCTGGAGGGTACGGTTTTTTTTTGTGTGTGTGGTCGATGTGGATGGGGGGGGTGAGGCCCTCTGTCAGTTGGCTGGTTAGTTTTTATAATCCCCAGAGAGGAGAAGTGGGCCTGTGTTTGGCAGGTGAAAAGGGCGGATTCTGTTTCAGAGAATTAACGATGATCCCCATGGTCATCCCTTTCCTTTAATAATGCTTTACTTCATCAGCTGGAAATCCACGATGGTTCTCTATACTCCTGTTTGCGTGGGAACAGGTAACTGCCTTGTTCCAAGAAGTATGCCGCAGAGCTTTTCAATTAACCACTACGTTGAAAATTATTTGCAGGTGTTCAGCGTTTCACCATAATTGTGATAACGTGTGTTTGTGCCTCCTGAAACCCAAGAAGGCTGCGACGGACATAACTATGCTGAGGAGTAGCTGACTTGGTGTTGCCTATTTTTGTTAGTGGAGACTGACAAGAAGCCATTCTTGTAAGTATCATCCCACCACCATGTTTCCATTGTTTTAAAATGCAGGGAAATTTTGCAAGTTAGCATTATAATTAGTAGCTGGAGGGTACGGTTTTTTTTTTTTGTGTGTCGTCGATGTGGATGGGGGGGTCAGGCCCTCTGTCAGTTCGCTGGTTAGTTTTTATTATCGCCAAAGAGGAGAAGTGGGCATGTGTTTGGCAGGTGAAAAGGGCGGATTCTGTTTCAGAGAATTAACGATGATCCCCATGGTCATCCCGTTCCTTTAATAATCATTTACTGCATGAGCTGGAAATCCACCATGGTTCTATATACTCCTCTTTCTGTGGGAACAGATAAGTGGCTTGTTCCAAGAAGTATGCCGCAGAGCTTTTCATTTAACCACTACGTTGAAAATTATTTGCAGGTGTTCAGCGTTTCACCATAATTGTGATAACCTGTCTTTGTGCCTCCTGAAACCCAAGAAGGCTGCGACGGACATAACTATGCTGAGGCGTAGCTGACTTGGTGTTGCCTATTTTTGTTAGTTGAGACTGACAAGAAGCCATTCTTCTAAGTATCATCCCACCACCATTTTTCCATTGTTTTAAAATGCAGGGAAATTTTGCAAGTTAGCATTATAATTAGTAGCTGGAGGGTACGTTTTTTTTTTTGTGTGTGTGGTCGATGTGGATGGGGGGCTCAGACCCTCTGTCAGTTCGCTGGTTAGTTTTTATTATCCCCAGAGAGGAGAAGTGGGCATGTGTTTGGCAGGTGAGAAGGGCGGATTCTGTTTCAGAGAATTAACGATGATCCCCATGGTCATCCCGTTCCTTTAATAATCCTTTACTTCATCAGCTGGAAATCCACCATGGTTCTATATACTCCTCTTTGCGTGGGAACAGGTAACTGGCTTGTTCCAAGAAGTATGCCGCAGAGCTTTTCAATTAACCACTACGTTGAAAATTAATTGCAGGTGTTCAGCGTTTCACCATAGTTGTGATAACGTTTGTTTGTGCCTCCTGAAACCCAAGAAGCCTGCGTCGGACATAACTATGCTGAGTCGTAGCTGACTTGGTTTTGCCTATTTTTGTTAGTGGAGACTGACAAGAATCCATTCTTCTAAGCATCATCTCACCATCATTTTTCCATTGTTTAAAAATGCAGGAAAGTTTTGCAAGTTAGCATTATAATTAGTAGCTGGAGGCTACGGTGTTTTTTTTTTTTTTTTCCTGTGGGGTCGGTGTGGATGTGTTGGTCAGGCCCTCTGTCAGTTCGCTGGTTTGTTTTTATTATTCCCAGAGAGGAGAAGTGGGTATTAGTATGGCAGGTGAAAACTGCGGATCTGTTTCAATGAATTAAACAGAATCCGCATGGTAATCCCGTTCCTTTAAGAATCCTTTGCTTCATGAGCTGGGAATCCACCATGGTTCTATATACTTCTCTATGCGTGGGCACAGGAAACTGGCTTTTTCCAAGAAGTATGCCTCAGAGCTTTTCAATGAACCAGTATGTTGAAAATCCTTTGCAGGTTTTCAGCGTTTCACCATAATTGTGATAACGTGTGTATGTGCCTACTGAAACCAAATATGGCTGCTACGGACATAACTATGCTGAGGCGTAGCTGACTTGGTGTTGCCTATTTTTGTCAGTGGAGACTGACAAGAAGCCATTCTTCTAAGTATCATCCCACCATCATTTCTCCATTGTTTCAAAATGCAGGGAAATTTTGCAAATTGGCATTATAATTAGTAGCTGGAGGGTACTTTTTTGTTTTGTGGGGTCAGTCAGGATGAGTGTTCAGGCCCTCTGTCAGATCGCTGGTTTGTTTTTATTATCCCCAGAGAAGAGTAGTGGGCATGTGTTTGGCAGGTGTAAAGTGCGGATTCTGTTTCAGAGAATTAAACAGGATCTGTATGGTCATCTCATTCCTTTAAGAATCTTTGCTTCATCAGCTGGGATTCCACCATGTTTCTATATACTCCTCTATGCGTGGGCACAGGTACCTGGCTTCTTCCAAGAAGTATGCTGGAGAGTTTTCAAATTAACCAGTACGTTCAAAATTATTTGCAGGTGTTCAGCGTTTCACCATAATTTTGATAACGTTTGTATGTCCCTCCTGAAACCCAAGAAGGCTGCGACGGACATAGCTATGCTGAGGAGTAGCTGACTTGGTGTTGCCTATTTTTGTTAGTGGAGACAGACAAGAAGCCATTCTTCTAAGTATGATCCCACCACCATTTTTCCATTGTTTTAAAATGCAGGGAAATTTTGCAAGTTAGCATTATAATTAGTAGCTGGAGGGTACGGTTTTTTTTTTTTGTGTAGTCGATGTGGATGGGCGGGGGTCAGGCCCTCTGTCAGTTCCCTGGTTAGTTTTTATTATCCCCAGAGAGGAGAAGTGGGCATGTGTTTGGAAGGTGAAAAGGGCGGATTCTGTTTCAGAGAATTAACGATGATCCCCATGGTCATCCCGTTCCTTTAATAATCCTTTACTTCATCAGCTGGAAATCCACCATGGTTCTATATATTCCTCTTTGCGTGGGAACAGGTAACTGGCTTGTTCCAAGAAGTATGCCGCAGAGCTTTTCAATTGACCAGTACATTGAAAATTATTTGCAGGTGTTCAGCGTTTCACCATAATTGTGATAACGTGTGTTTGTGTCTCCTGAAACCCAAGAAGGCTGCTACGGACATAACTACGCTGAGGAGTAGCTGACTTATTGTTGCCTATTTTTGTTAGTGGAGACTGACAAGAAGCCATTCTTCTAAGTATCATCCCACCACCATTTTTCCATTGTTTTAAAATGCAGGGAAATTTTGCAAGTTAGCATTATAATTAGTAGCTGGAGGGTACGGTTTTTTTTTTGTGTGTGTGGTCGATGTGGATGGGGGGGTCAGGCCCTCTGTCAGTTCGCTGGTTAGTTTTTATTATCCCCAGAGAGGAGAAGTGGGCATGTGTTTGGCAGGTGAAAAGGGCGGATTCTGTTTCAGAGAATTAAACAGGATCTGTATGGTCATCTCATTCCTTTAAGAATCTTTGCTTCATCAGCTGGGATTCCACCATGTTTCTATATACTCCTCTATGCGTGGGCACAGGTACCTGGCTTCTTCCAAGAAGTATGCTGGAGAGTTTTCAAATTAACGAGTACGTTCAAAATTATTTGCAGGTGTTCAGCGTTTCACCATAATTTTGATAACGTTTGTATGTCCCTCCTGAAACCCAAGAAGGCTGCGACGGACATAGCTATGCTGAGGAGTAGCTGACTTGGTGTTGCCTATTTTTGTTAGTGGAGACAGACAAGAAGCCATTCCTCTAAGTATGATCCCACCACCATTTTTCCATTGTTTTAAAATGCAGGGAAATTTTGCAAGTTAGCATTATAATTAGTAGCTGGATGGTACGGTTTTTTTTTTTTTGTGTAGTCGATGTGGATGGGCGGGGGTCAGGCCCTCTGTCAGTTCGCTGGTTAGTTTTTATTATCCCCAGAGAGGAGAAGTGGGCATGTGTTTGGCAGGTGAAAAGGGCGGATTCTGTTTCAGAGAATTAACGATGATCCCCATGGTCATCCCGTTCGTTTAATAATCCTTTACTTCATCAGCTGGAAATCCACCATGGTTCTATGTACTCCTCTTTGCGTGGGAACAGGTAACTGGCTTGTTCCAAGAAGTATGCCGCAGAGCTTTTCAATTAACCAGTACGTTGAAAATTATTTGCAGGTGTTCAGCGTTTCACCATAATTGTGATAACGTGTGTTTGTGCCTCCTGAACCCCAAGAAGGCTGCGATGGACATAAGTATGCTGAGGAGTAGCTGACTTGGTGTTGCCTATTTTTGTTAGTGGAGACTGACAAGAAGCCATTCTTCTAAGTATCATCCCACCACCATTTTTCCATTGTTTTAAAATGCAGGGAAATTTTGCAAGTTAGCATTATAATTAGTAGCTGGAGGGTACGTTTTTTTTTTTTTTTGTGTAGTCGATGTGGATGGGGGGTGTTCAGGCCCTCTGTCAGTTCGCTGGTTAGTTTTTATTATCCCCAGAGAGGGGAAGTGGGCATGTGTTTGGCAGGTTAAAAGGGGGGATTCTGTTTCAGAGAATTAAGGATGATCCCCATGGTCATCCCGTTCCTTTAATAATCCTTTACTTCATGAGCTGGAAATCCACCATGGTTCTATATACTCCTCTTTGCGTGGGAACAGGTAACTGGCTTGTTCCAAGAAGTATGCCTCAGAGCTTTTCAATTAACCAGTATGTTTAAAATCCTTTGCAGGTTTTCAGCGTATCACCATAATTGTGATAACGTGTGTATGTGCCTACTGAAACCAAATATGGCTGCTACGGACATAACTATGCTGAGGCGTAGCTGACTTGGTGTTGCCTATTTTTGTCAGTGGAGACTGACAAGAAGCCATTCTTCTAAGTATCATCCCACCATCATTTCTCCATTGTTTCAAAATGCAGGGAAATTTTGCAAATTGGCATTATAATTAGTAGCTGGAGGGTACTTTTTTGTTTTGTGGGGTCAGTCAGGATGGGTGTTCAGGCCCTCTGTCAGATCGCTGGTTTGTTTTTATTATCCCCAGAGAAGAGTAGTGGGCATGTGTTTGGCAGGTGTAAAGTGCGGATTCTGTTTCAGAGAATTAAACAGGATCTGTATGGTCATCTCATTCCTTTAAGAATCTTTGCTTCATCAGCTGGGATTCCACCATGTTTCTATATACTCCTCTATGCGTGGGCACAGGTACCTGGCTTCTTCCAAGAAGTATGCTGGAGAGTTTTCAAATTAACCAGTCCGTTGAAAATTATTTGCAGGTGTTCAGCGTTTCACCATAATTTTGATAACGTTTGTATGTCCCTCCTGAAACCCAAGAAGGCTGCGACGGACATAGCTATGCTGAGGAGTAGCTGACTTGGTGTTGCCTATTTTTGTTAGTGGAGACAGACAAGAAGCCTTTCTTCTAAGTATGATCCCACCACCATTTTTCCATTGTTTTAAAATGCAGGGAAATTTTGCAAGTTAGCATTATAATTAGTAGCTGGAGGGTGCGGTTTTTTTTTTGTGTGTTGTCGAAGTGGATGGGGGGGGGGGTCAGGCCCTCTGTCAGTTCGCTGGTTAGTTTTTATTATCCCCAGAGAGGAGAAGTGGGCATGTGTTTGGCAGGTGAAAAGGGCGGATTCTATTTCAGAGAATTAACGATGATCCCCATGGTCATCCCGTTCCTTTAATAATCCTTTACTTCATCAGCTGGAAATCCACCATGGTTCTATATATTCCTCTTTGCGTGGGAACAGGTAACTGCCTTGTTCCAAGAAGTATGCCGCAGAGCTTTTCAATTAACCACTACGTTGAAAATTATTTGCAGGTGTTCAGCGTTTCACCATAATTGTGATAACGTGTGTTTGTGCCTCCTGAAACCCAAGAAGGCTGCGACGGACAGACCTATGCTGAGGCGTAGCTGACTTGGTGTTGCCTATTTTTGTTAGTGGAGACTGTCCACAAGCAATTCTTCTAAGTATCATCCCACCACCATTTTTCCATTGTTTTAAAATGCAGGGAAATTTTTCAAGTTAGCATTATAATTAGTAGCTGGAGGGTACGGTTTTTTTTGTGTGTGTGGTCGATGTGGATGGGGGGGTTAGGCCCTCTGTCATTTCGCTGGTTAGTTTTTATTATCCCCAGAGAGGAGAAGTGGGCATGTGTTTGGCAGGTGAAAAGGGCGGATTCTGTTTCAGAGAATTAACGATGATCCCCATGGTCATCCCTTTCCTTTAATAATCCTTTACTTCATCAGCTGGAAATCCACCATGGTTCTCTATCCTCCTCTTTGCGTGGGAACAGGTAACTGGCTTGTTCCAAGAAGTATGCCGCAGAGCTTTTCAATTAACCACTACGTTGAAAATTATTTGCAGGTGTTCAGCGTTTCACCATAATTGTGATAACGTGTGTTTGTGCTTCCTGAAACCCAAGAAGGCTGCGACGGACATAACTATGCTGAGGAGTAGCTGACTTGGTGTTGCCTATTTTTGTTAGTGGAGACTGACAAGAAGCCATTCTTCTAAGTCTCATCCCACCACCATTTTTCCATTGTTTTAAAATGCAGGGAAATTTTGCAAGTTAGCATTATAATTAGTAGCTGGAGGGTACGGTTTTTTTTTTTGTGTGTGGTCGATGTGGATGGTGGGGTCAGGCCCTCTTTCAGTTCGCTGGTAAGTTTTTATTATGCCCAGAGAGAAGAAGTGGGCATGTGTTTCGCAGGTGAAAAGGGCGGATTCTGTTTCAGAAAATTAACGATGATCCCCATGGTCATCCCGTTCCATTAATAATCCTTTACTTCATCAGCTGGAAATCCACCATGGTTCTATATACTCCTCTTTGCGTGGGAACAGGTAACTGGCTTGTTCCAAGAAGTATGCCGCAGAGCTTTTCCATTAACCAGTACGTTGAAAATTATTTGCAGGTGTTCAGCGTTTCACCATAATTGTGATAACCTTTGTTTGTGCCTCCTGCAACCCAAGAAGGCTGGGACGGTCATAACTATGCTGAGGCGTAGCTGACTTGGTATTGCCTATTTTTGTTAGTGGAGACTGACAACAATCCATTCTTCTAAGTATCATCTCACCATCATTTTTCCATTGTTTAAAAATCCAGGAAAGTTTTGCAAGTTAGCATTATAATTAGTAGCTGGAGGCTACGGTGTTTTTTTTTTTTTTTTTTCCTGTGGGGTCGGTGTGGATGTGTTGGTCAGGCCCTCTGTCAGTTCCCCGGTTGGTTTTTATTATCCCCAGAGAGGAGAAGTGGGTATTAGTATGGCAGGTGAAAACTGCGGATCTGTTTCAGAGAATTAAACAGGATCCGCATGGTAATCCCGTTCCTTTAAGAATCCTTTGCTTCATGAGCTGGGAATCCACCATGGTTCTATGTACTTCTCTATGCGTGGGCACAGGAAACTGGCTTGTTCCAAGAAGTATGCCTCAGAGCTTTTCAATTAACCAGTATGTTGAAAATCCTTTGCAGGTTTTCAGCGTTTCAGAATAATTGTGATAACGTGTGTATGTGCCTACTGAAACCAAATATGGCTGCTACGGACATAACTATGCTGAGGCGTAGCTGACTTGGTGTTGCCTATTTTTGTCAGTGGAGACTTACAAGAAGCCATTCTTCTAAGTATCATCCCACCATCATTTCTCCATTGTTTAAAAATGCAGGGAAATTTTGCAAAGTGGCATTATAATTAGTAGCTGGAGGGTAGTTTTTTGTTTTGTGGGGGCGGTCAGGATGTGTGTTCAGGCCCTCTGTGAGATCGCTGGTTTGTTTTTATTATCCCCAGAGAAGAGTAGTGGGCATGTGTTTGGCAGGTGAAAAGTGCGGATTCTGTTTCAGAGAATTAAACAGGATCCGCATGGTCATCTCATTCCTTTAAGAATCCTTTGCTTCATCAGCTGGGATTCCACCATGATTCTATATACTCCTCTATGCGTGGGCACAGGTACCTGGCTTGTTCCAAGAAGTATGCTGGAGAGTTTTCAAATTAACCAGTACGTTGAAAATTATTTGCAGGTGTTCAGCGTTTCACCATAATTGTGATAACCTTTGTTTGTGCCTCCTGAAACCCAAGAAGGCTGCGACGGACATAAGTATGCTGAGGAGTAGCTGACTTGGTGTTGCCTATTTTTGTTAGTGGAGACAGACAAGAAGCCATTCTTCTAAGTATGATCCCACCACCATTTTTCCATTGTTTTAAAATGCAGGGAAATTTTGCAAGTTAGCATTATAATTAGTAGCTGGAGGGTACGGTTTTTTTTTTTTTTTGTGTAGTCGATGTGGATGGGGGGTGTTCAGGCCCTCGGTCAGTTCACTGGTTAGTTTTTATTATCCCCAGAGAGGGGAAGTGGGCATGTGTTTGGCAGGTGAAAAGGGGGGATTCTGTTTCAGAGAATTAAGGATGATCCCCATGGTCATCCCGTTCCTTTAATAATCCTTTACTTCATCAGCTGGAAATCCACCATGGTTCTATATACTCCTCTTTGCGTGGGAACAGGTAACTGGCTTGTTCCAAGAAGTATGCCTCAGAGCTTTTCAATTAACCAGTATGTTGAAAATCCTTTGCAGGTTTTCAGCGTTTCACCATAATTGTGATAATGTGTGTATGTGCCTACTGAAACCAAATATGGCTGCTACGGACATAACTATGCTGAGGCGTAGCTGACTTGGTGTTGCCTATTTTTGTCAGTGGAGACTGACAAGAAGCCATTCTTCTAAGTATCATCCCACCATCATTTCTCCATTGTTTAAAAATGCAGGGAAATTTTGCAAATTGGCATTATAATTAGTAGCTGGAGGGTACTTTTTTGTTTTGTGGGGTCGGTCAGGATGGGTGTTCAGGCCCTTTGTCAGATCGCTGGTTTGTTTTTATTATCCCCAGAGAAGAGTAGTGGGCATGTGTTTGGCAGGTGAAAAGTGCGGATTCTGTTTCAGAGAATTAAACAGGATCCGCATGGTCATCTCATTCCTTTAAGAATCCTTTGCTTCATCAGCTGGGATTCCACCATGATTCTATATACTCCTCTATGCGTGGGCACAGGTACCTGGCTTGTTCCAAGAAGTATGCTGGAGAGTTTTCAAATTAACCAGTACGTTGAAAATTATTTGCAGGTGTTCAGCGTTTCACCATAATTTTGATAACGTTTGTATGTGCCTGCTGAATCCCAAGAAGGCTGCGACGGACATAACTATGCTGAGGGGTAGCTGACTTGGTGTTGCCTATTTTTGTTAGTGGAGACTGACAAGAAGCCATTCTTCTAAGAATCATCCCACCACCATTTTTCCATTGTTTTAAAATGCAGGGAAATTTTGCAAGTTAGCATTATAATTAGTAGCTGGAGGGTACGGTTTTTTTTTTGTGTGTGGTCGATGTGGATGGGGGGGGGGGTAAGGCCCTCTGTCAGTTCGCTGGTTAGTTTTTATTATCCCCAGAGAGGAGAAGTGGGCATGTGTTTGGCAGGTGAAAAGGGCGGATTCAGTTTCAGAGAATTAACGATGATCCCCATGGTCACCCCGTTCCTTTAATAATCCTTTACTTCATCAGCTGGAAATCCACCATGGTTCTATATACTCCTCTTTGCGTGGGAACAGGTAACTGGCTTGTTCCAAGAAGTATGCCACAGAGCTTTTCAATTAACCACTACGTTGAAAATTATTTGCAGGTGTTCAGCGTTTCACCATAATTGTGATAACGTGTGTTTGTGCCTCCTGAAACCCAAGAAGGCTGCGACGGACATACCTATGCTGAGGCGTAGCTGAATTGGTGTTGCCTATTTTTCTTAGTGGCGACTGTCCACAAGCAATTCTTCTAAGTATCATCCCACCACCATTTTTCCATTGTTTTAAAATGCAGGGAAATTTTTCAAGTTAGCATTATAATTAGTAGCTGGAGGGTACGGTTTTTTTTGTGTGTGTGGTCGATGTGGATGGGGGAGTTAGGCCCTCTGTCAGTTCGCTGGTTAGTTTTTATTATCCCCAGAGAGGAGAAGTGGGCATGTGTTTGGCAGGTGAAAAGGGCGGATTCTGTTTCAGAGAATTAACGATGATCCCCATGGTCACCCCGTTCCTTTAATAATCCTTTACTTCATCAGCTGGAAATCCACCATGGTTCTATATACTCCTCTTTGAGTGGGAACAGGTAACTGCCTTGTTCCAAGAAGTATGCCGCAGAGCTTTTCAATTAACCACTACGTTGAAAATTATTTGCAGGTGTTCAGCGTTTCACCATAATGGTGATAACGTTTGTTTCTGCCTCCCGAAACCCAAGAAGGCTGCGACGGACATAACTATGCTGAGGAGTAGCTGACTTGGTGTTGCCTATTTTTCTTATGGAGACTGACAAGAAGCCATTCTTCTAAGTATCATCCCACCATCATTTTTCCATTGTTTTAAAATGCAGGGAAATTTTGCAAGTTAGCATTATAATTAGTAGCTGGAGGGTACAGATTTTTTTTTTGTGTGGTCGATGTGGATGGTGGGGGTCAGGCCCTCTGTCAGTTCGCTGGTTAGTTTTTATTAACCCCAGAGAGGAGAAGTGGGCATGTGTTTGGCAGGTGAAAAGGGCGGATTCTGTTTCAGAGAATTAACGATGATCCCTATGGTCATCCCGTTCCTTTAATAATCCTGTACTTCATCAGCTGGAAATCCACCATGGTTCTATATACTCCTCTTTGCGTGAGAACAGGTAACTGGCTTGTTCCAAGAAGTATGCCGCAGAGCTTTTCAATTAACCAGTACGTTGAAAATTATTTGCAGGTGTTCAGCGTTTCACCATAATTGTGATAACGTGTGTTTGTGCCTCCTGAAACCCAAGAAGGCTGCGACGGACATAACTATGCTGAGGCGTAGCTGACTTGGTTTTGCCTATTTTTGTTAGTGGAGACTGACAAGAATCCATTCTTCTAAGTATCATCTCACCATCATTTTTCCATTGTTTAAAAATGCAGGAAAGTTTTGCAAGTTAGCATTATAATTAGTAGCTGGAGGCTACGGTGTTTTTTTTTTTTGTTTTTTTTTTTCCTGTGGGGTTGGTGTGGATGTGTTGGTCAGGCCCTCTGTCAGTTCCCCGGTTGGTTTTTATTATCCCCAGAGAGGAGAAGTCGGTATTAGTATGGCAGGTGACAACTGCGGATCTGTTTCAGAGAATTAAACAGGATCCGCATGGTAATCCCGTTCCTTTAAGAATCCTTTGCTTCATGAGCTGGGAATCCACCATGGTTCTATATACTTCTCTATGCGTGGGCACAGGAAACTGGCTAGTTCCAAGAAGTATGCCTCAGAGCTTTTCAATTAACCAGTATGTTGAAAATCCTTTGCAGGTTTTCAGCGTTTCAGAATAATTGTGATAATGTGTGTATGTGCCTACTGAAACCAAATATGGCTGCTACGGACATAACTATGCTGAGGCGTAGCTGACTTGGTGTTGCCTATTTTTGTCAGTGGAGACTGACAAGAAGCCATTCTTCTAGGTATCATCCTACCATCATTTCTACATTGTTTAAAAATGCAGGGAAATTTTGCAAATTGGCATTATAATTAGTACCTGGAGGGTACTTTTTTGTTTTGTGGGGTCGGTCAGGATGGGTGTTCAGGCCCTCTGTCAGATCGCTGGTTTGTTTTTATTATCCCCATAGAAGAGTAGTGGGCATGTGTTTGGCAGGTGAAAAGTGCGGATTCTGTTTCAGAGAATTAAATAGGATCCGCATGGTCATCTCATTCCTTTAAGAATCCTTTGCTTCATCAGCTGGGATTCCACCATGATTCTATATACTCCTCTATGCGTGGGCACAGGTACCTGGCTTGTTCCAAAAAGTATGCTGGAGAGTTCTCAAATTAACCAGTACGTTGAAAATTATTTGCAGCTGTTCAGCGTTTCACCATAATTTTGATAACGTTTGTATGTCCCTCCTGAAACCCAAGAAGGCTGTGACGGACATAACTATGCTGAGGAGTAGCTGACTTGGTGTTGCCTATTTTAGTTAGTGGAGACAGACAAGAAGCCATTCTTTTAAGTATGATCCCACCACCATTTTTCCATTGTTTTAAAATGCAGGGAAAATTTGCAAGTTAGCATTATAATTAGTAGCTGGAGGGTACTGTTTTTTTTTTTGTGTGTGTGGTCGATGTGGATGGGGGGGGGTCAGGCCCTCTGTCAGTTCGCTGGTTAGTTTTTATTATCCCCAGAGAGGAGAAGTGGGCATGTGTTTGGCAGGTGAATAGGGCGGATTCTGTTTCAGAGAATTAACGATGATCCCCATGGTCATCCCGTTCCTTTAATAATCCTTTACTTCATCAGCTGGAAATCCACCATGGTTCTATATACTCCTCTTTGCGTGGGAACAGGTAACTGGCTTGTTCCAAGAAGTATGCCGCAGAGCTTTTCAATTAACCAGTACGTTGAAAATTATTTGCAGGTGTTCAGCGTTTCACCATAATTGTGATAATGTGTTTGTGCCTCCTGAAACCCAAGAAGGCTGCGACTGGCATAACTATGCTGAGGAGTAGCTGACTTGGTGTTGCCTATTTTTGTTAGTGGAGACAGACAAGAAGCCATTCTTCTAAGTATGATCTCACCACCATTTTTCCATTGTTTTAAAATGCAGGGAAATTTTGCAAGTTAGCATTATAATTAGTAGCTGGAGGGTACGGTTTTTTTTTTGTGTGTAGTCGATGTGGATGGGGAGGGGTCAGGCCCTCTGTCAGTTCGCTGGTTAGTTTTTATTATCCCCAGAGAGGAGAAGTGGGCATGTGTTTGGCAGGTGAAAAGGGCGGATTCTGTTTCAGAGAATTAACGATGATCCCTATGGTCATCCCGTTCCTTTAATAATCCTTTACTTCATCAGCTGGAAATCCACCATGGTTCTATATACTCCTCTTTGCGTGGGAACAGGTAACTGGCTTGTTCCAAGAAGTATGCTGCAGAACTTTTCAATTAACCAGTACGTTGAAAATTATTTGCAGGTGTTCAGTGTTTCACCATAATTGTGATAACGTTTGTTTGTGCCTCCTGAAACCCAAGAAGGCTGCGACGGACATAACTATGCTGAGGCGTAGCTGACTTGGTTTTGCCTATTTTTGTTAGTGGAGACTGACAAGAATCCATTCTTCTAAGTATCTTCTCACCATCATTTTTCCATTGTTTAAAAATGCAGGAAAGATTTGCAAATTAGCATTATAATTAGTAGCTGGAGGCTACGGTGTTTTTTTTTTTTTTTTCCTGTGGGGTCGGTGTGGATGTGTTGGTCAGGCCCTCTGTCAGTTCGCTGGTTTGTTTTTATTATCCCCAGAGAGGAGAAGTGGGTATTAGTATGGCAGGTGACAACTGCGGATCTGTTTCAGAGAATTAAACAGGATCCGCATGGTAATCCCGTTCCTTTAAGAATCCTTTGCTTTATGAGCTGGGAATCCACCATGGTTCTATATACTTCTCTATGCGTGGGCACAGGAAACTGGCTTGTTCCAAGAAGTATGCCTCAGAGCTTTTCAATTAACCAGTATGTTGAAAATCCTTTGCAGGTTTTCAGCGTTTCACCATAATTGTGATAACGTGTGTATGTGCCTACTGAAACCAAGTATGGCTGCTATGGACATAACTATGCTGAGGCGTAGCTGACTTGGTGTTGCCTATTTTTGTCAGTGGAGACTGACAAGAAGCCATTCTTCTAAGTATCATCCCACCATCATTTCTCCATTCTTTAAAAATGCAGGGAAATTTTGCAAATTGGTATTATAATTAGTAGCTGGAGGGTATTTTTTTGTTTTGTGGGGTCGGTCAGGATGGGTGTTCAGGCCCTCTGTCAGATCGCTGGTTTGTTTTTATTATCCCCAGAGAAGAGTAGTGGGCATGTGTTTGGCAGGTGAAAAGGGCGGATTCTGTTTCAGAGAATTAAATAGGATCCGCATGGTCATCTCATTCCTTTAAGAATCCTTTGCTTCATCAGCTGGGATTCCACCATGTTTCTCTATACTCCTCTATGCGTGAGCACAGGTACCTGGCTTGTTCCAAGAAGTATGCTGGAGAGTTTTCAAATTAGCCAGTACGTTGAAAATTATTTGCAGGTGTTCAGCGTTTCACCATAATTTTGCTAACGTTTGTATGTGCCTCCTGAAACCCAAGAAGGCTGCGACGGACATAACTATGCTGAGGAGTAGCTGACTTGGTGTTGCCTATTTTTGTTAGTGGAGACTGACAAGAAGCCATTCTTCTAAGTATCATCCCACCACCATTTTTCCATTGTTTTAAAATGCAGCGAAATTTTGCAAGTTAGCATTATAATTAGTAGCTGGAGGGTACGGTTTTTTTTTGTGTGTGGTCGATGTGGATGGGGGGGTCAGGCCCTCTGTCAGTTCGCTGGTTAGTTTTTATTATCCCCAGAGAGGAGAAGTGGGCATGTGTTTGGCAGGTGAAAAGGGGGGATTCTGTTTCAGAGAATTAAGGATGATCCCCATGGTCATCCCGTTCCTTTAATAATCCTTTACTTCATCAGCTGGAAATCCACCATGGTTCTATATACTCCTCTTTGCGTGGGAACAGGTAACTGGCTTGTTCCAAGAAGTATGCCTCAGAGCTTTTCAATTAACCAGTATGTTGAAAATCCTTTGCAGGTTTTCAGCGTTTCACCATAATTGTGATAATGTGTGTATGTGCCTACTGAAACCAAATATGGCTGCTACGGACATAACTATGCTGAGGCGTAGCTGACTTGGTGTTGCCTATTTTTGTCAGTGGAGACTGACAAGAAGCCATTCTTCTAAGTATCATCCCACCATCATTTCTCCATTGTTTAAAAATGCAGGGAAATTTTGCAAATTGGCATTATAATTAGTAGCTGGAGGGTACTTTTTTGTTTTGTGGGGTCGGTCAGGATGGGTGTTCAGGCCCTTTGTCAGATCGCTGGTTTGTTTTTATTATCCCCAGAGAAGAGTAGTGGGCATGTGTTTGGCAGGTGAAAAGTGCGGATTCTGTTTCAGAGAATTAAACAGGATCCGCATGGTCATCTCATTCCTTTAAGAATCCTTTGCTTCATCAGCTGGGATTCCACCATGATTCTATATACTCCTCTATGCGTGGGCACAGGTACCTGGCTTGTTCCAAGAAGTATGCTGGAGAGTTTTCAAATTAACCAGTACGTTGAAAATTATTTGCAGGTGTTCAGCGTTTCACCATAATTTTGATAACGTTTGTATGTGCCTGCTGAATCCCAAGAAGGCTGCGACGGACATAACTATGCTGAGGGGTAGCTGACTTGGTGTTGCCTATTTTTGTTAGTGGAGACTGACAAGAAGCCATTCTTCTAAGAATCATCCCACCACCATTTTTCCATTGTTTTAAAATGCAGGGAAATTTTGCAAGTTAGCATTATAATTAGTAGCTGGAGGGTACGGTTTTTTTTTTGTGTGTGGTCGATGTGGATGGGGGGGGGGGTAAGGCCCTCTGTCAGTTCGCTGGTTAGTTTTTATTATCCCCAGAGAGGAGAAGTGGGCATGTGTTTGGCAGGTGAAAAGGGCGGATTCAGTTTCAGAGAATTAACGATGATCCCCATGGTCACCCCGTTCCTTTAATAATCCTTTACTTCATCAGCTGGAAATCCACCATGGTTCTATATACTCCTCTTTGCGTGGGAACAGGTAACTGGCTTGTTCCAAGAAGTATGCCACAGAGCTTTTCAATTAACCACTACGTTGAAAATTATTTGCAGGTGTTCAGCGTTTCACCATAATTGTGATAACGTGTGTTTGTGCCTCCTGAAACCCAAGAAGGCTGCGACGGACATACCTATGCTGAGGCGTAGCTGAATTGGTGTTGCCTATTTTTCTTAGTGGCGACTGTCCACAAGCAATTCTTCTAAGTATCATCCCACCACCATTTTTCCATTGTTTTAAAATGCAGGGAAATTTTTCAAGTTAGCATTATAATTAGTAGCTGGAGGGTACGGTTTTTTTTGTGTGTGTGGTCGATGTGGATGGGGGAGTTAGGCCCTCTGTCAGTTCGCTGGTTAGTTTTTATTATCCCCAGAGAGGAGAAGTGGGCATGTGTTTGGCAGGTGAAAAGGGCGGATTCTGTTTCAGAGAATTAACGATGATCCCCATGGTCACCCCGTTCCTTTAATAATCCTTTACTTCATCAGCTGGAAATCCACCATGGTTCTATATACTCCTCTTTGAGTGGGAACAGGTAACTGCCTTGTTCCAAGAAGTATGCCGCAGAGCTTTTCAATTAACCACTACGTTGAAAATTATTTGCAGGTGTTCAGCGTTTCACCATAATGGTGATAACGTTTGTTTCTGCCTCCCGAAACCCAAGAAGGCTGCGACGGACATAACTATGCTGAGGAGTAGCTGACTTGGTGTTGCCTATTTTTCTTATGGAGACTGACAAGAAGCCATTCTTCTAAGTATCATCCCACCATCATTTTTCCATTGTTTTAAAATGCAGGGAAATTTTGCAAGTTAGCATTATAATTAGTAGCTGGAGGGTACAGATTTTTTTTTTGTGTGGTCGATGTGGATGGTGGGGGTCAGGCCCTCTGTCAGTTCGCTGGTTAGTTTTTATTAACCCCAGAGAGGAGAAGTGGGCATGTGTTTGGCAGGTGAAAAGGGCGGATTCTGTTTCAGAGAATTAACGATGATCCCTATGGTCATCCCGTTCCTTTAATAATCCTGTACTTCATCAGCTGGAAATCCACCATGGTTCTATATACTCCTCTTTGCGTGAGAACAGGTAACTGGCTTGTTCCAAGAAGTATGCCGCAGAGCTTTTCAATTAACCAGTACGTTGAAAATTATTTGCAGGTGTTCAGCGTTTCACCATAATTGTGATAACGTGTGTTTGTGCCTCCTGAAACCCAAGAATGCTGCGACGGACATAACTATGCTGAGGCGTAGCTGACTTGGTTTTGCCTATTTTTGTTAGTGGAGACTGACAAGAATCCATTCTTCTAAGTATCATCTCACCATCATTTTTCCATTGTTTAAAAATGCAGGAAAGTTTTGCAAGTTAGCATTATAATTAGTAGCTGGAGGCTACGGTGTTTTTTTTTTTTGTTTTTTTTTTTCCTGTGGGGTTGGTGTGGATGTGTTGGTCAGGCCCTCTGTCAGTTCCCCGGTTGGTTTTTATTATCCCCAGAGAGGAGAAGTCGGTATTAGTATGGCAGGTGACAACTGCGGATCTGTTTCAGAGAATTAAACAGGATCCGCATGGTAATCCCGTTCCTTTAAGAATCCTTTGCTTCATGAGCTGGGAATCCACCATGGTTCTATATACTTCTCTATGCGTGGGCACAGGAAACTGGCTAGTTCCAAGAAGTATGCCTCAGAGCTTTTCAATTAACCAGTATGTTGAAAATCCTTTGCAGGTTTTCAGCGTTTCAGAATAATTGTGATAATGTGTGTATGTGCCTACTGAAACCAAATATGGCTGCTACGGACATAACTATGCTGAGGCGTAGCTGACTTGGTGTTGCCTATTTTTGTCAGTGGAGACTGACAAGAAGCCATTCTTCTAGGTATCATCCTACCATCATTTCTACATTGTTTAAAAATGCAGGGAAATTTTGCAAATTGGCATTATAATTAGTACCTGGAGGGTACTTTTTTGTTTTGTGGGGTCGGTCAGGATGGGTGTTCAGGCCCTCTGTCAGATCGCTGGTTTGTTTTTATTATCCCCATAGAAGAGTAGTGGGCATGTGTTTGGCAGGTGAAAAGTGCGGATTCTGTTTCAGAGAATTAAATAGGATCCGCATGGTCATCTCATTCCTTTAAGAATCCTTTGCTTCATCAGCTGGGATTCCACCATGATTCTATATACTCCTCTATGCGTGGGCACAGGTACCTGGCTTGTTCCAAAAAGTATGCTGGAGAGTTTTCAAATTAACCAGTACGTTGAAAATTATTTGCAGCTGTTCAGCGTTTCACCATAATTTTGATAACGTTTGTATGTCCCTCCTGAAACCCAAGAAGGCTGTGACGGACATAACTATGCTGAGGAGTAGCTGACTTGGTGTTGCCTATTTTAGTTAGTGGAGACAGACAAGAAGCCATTCTTTTAAGTATGATCCCACCACCATTTTTCCATTGTTTTAAAATGCAGGGAAAATTTGCAAGTTAGCATTATAATTAGTAGCTGGAGGGTACTGTTTTTTTTTTTGTGTGTGTGGTCGATGTGGATGGGGGGGGGTCAGGCCCTCTGTCAGTTCGCTGGTTAGTTTTTATTATCCCCAGAGAGGAGAAGTGGGCATGTGTTTGGCAGGTGAATAGGGCGGATTCTGTTTCAGAGAATTAACGATGATCCCCATGGTCATCCCGTTCCTTTAATAATCCTTTACTTCATCAGCTGGAAATCCACCATGGTTCTATATACTCCTCTTTGCGTGGGAACAGGTAACTGGCTTGTTCCAAGAAGTATGCCGCAGAGCTTTTCAATTAACCAGTACGTTGAAAATTATTTGCAGGTGTTCAGCGTTTCACCATAATTGTGATAATGTGTTTGTGCCTCCTGAAACCCAAGAAGGCTGCGACTGGCATAACTATGCTGAGGAGTAGCTGACTTGGTGTTGCCTATTTTTGTTAGTGGAGACAGACAAGAAGCCATTCTTCTAAGTATGATCTCACCACCATTTTTCCATTGTTTTAAAATGCAGGGAAATTTTGCAAGTTAGCATTATAATTAGTAGCTGGAGGGTACGGTTTTTTTTTTGTGTGTAGTCGATGTGGATGGGGAGGGGTCAGGCCCTCTGTCAGTTCGCTGGTTAGTTTTTATTATCCCCAGAGAGGAGAAGTGGGCATGTGTTTGGCAGGTGAAAAGGGCGGATTCTGTTTCAGAGAATTAACGATGATCCCTATGGTCATCCCGTTCCTTTAATAATCCTTTACTTCATCAGCTGGAAATCCACCATGGTTCTATATACTCCTCTTTGCGTGGGAACAGGTAACTGGCTTGTTCCAAGAAGTATGCTGCAGAACTTTTCAATTAACCAGTACGTTGAAAATTATTTGCAGGTGTTCAGTGTTTCACCATAATTGTGATAACGTTTGTTTGTGCCTCCTGAAACCCAAGAAGGCTGCGACGGACATAACTATGCTGAGGCGTAGCTGACTTGGTTTTGCCTATTTTTGTTAGTGGAGACTGACAAGAATCCATTCTTCTAAGTATCTTCTCACCATCATTTTTCCATTGTTTAAAAATGCAGGAAAGATTTGCAAATTAGCATTATAATTAGTAGCTGGAGGCTACGGTGTTTTTTTTTTTTTTTTCCTGTGGGGTCGGTGTGGATGTGTTGGTCAGGCCCTCTGTCAGTTCGCTGGTTTGTTTTTATTATCCCCAGAGAGGAGAAGTGGGTATTAGTATGGCAGGTGACAACTGCGGATCTGTTTCAGAGAATTAAACAGGATCCGCATGGTAATCCCGTTCCTTTAAGAATCCTTTGCTTTATGAGCTGGGAATCCACCATGGTTCTATATACTTCTCTATGCGTGGGCACAGGAAACTGGCTTGTTCCAAGAAGTATGCCTCAGAGCTTTTCAATTAACCAGTATGTTGAAAATCCTTTGCAGGTTTTCAGCGTTTCACCATAATTGTGATAACGTGTGTATGTGCCTACTGAAACCAAGTATGGCTGCTATGGACATAACTATGCTGAGGCGTAGCTGACTTGGTGTTGCCTATTTTTGTCAGTGGAGACTGACAAGAAGCCATTCTTCTAAGTATCATCCCACCATCATTTCTCCATTCTTTAAAAATGCAGGGAAATTTTGCAAATTGGTATTATAATTAGTAGCTGGAGGGTATTTTTTTGTTTTGTGGGGTCGGTCAGGATGGGTGTTCAGGCCCTCTGTCAGATCGCTGGTTTGTTTTTATTATCCCCAGAGAAGAGTAGTGGGCATGTGTTTGGCAGGTGAAAAGGGCGGATTCTGTTTCAGAGAATTAAATAGGATACGCATGGTCATCTCATTCCTTTAAGAATCCTTTGCTTCATCAGCTGGGATTCCACCATGTTTCTCTATACTCCTCTATGCGTGAGCACAGGTACCTGGCTTGTTCCAAGAAGTATGCTGGAGAGTTTTCAAATTAGCCAGTACGTTGAAAATTATTTGCAGGTGTTCAGCGTTTCACCATAATTTTGCTAACGTTTGTATGTGCCTCCTGAAACCCAAGAAGGCTGCGACGGACATAACTATGCTGAGGAGTAGCTGACTTGGTGTTGCCTATTTTTGTTAGTGGAGACTGACAAGAAGCCATTCTTCTAAGTATCATCCCACCACCATTTTTCCATTGTTTTAAAATGCAGCGAAATTTTGCAAGTTAGCATTATAATTAGTAGCTGGAGGGTACGGTTTTTTTTTGTGTGTGGTCGATGTGGATGGGGGGGTCAGGCCCTCTGTCAGTTCGCTGGTTAGTTTTTATTATCCCCAGAGAGGAGAAGTGGGCATGTGTTTGGCAGGTGAAAAGGGCGGATTCTGTTTCAGAGAATTGACGATGATCCCCATGGTCATCCCGTTCCTTTAATAATCCTTTACTTCATCAGCTGGAAATCCACCATGGTTCTATATACTCCTCTTTGCGTGGGAACAGGTAACTGGCTTGTTCCAAGAAGTATATCGCAGAGCTTTTCAATTAACCACTACGTTGAAAATTATTTGCAGGTGTTCAGCGTTTAACCCTAACCAGAACCCCTAAAGATAACCCTGAACCCTATCCCTAACCCCAGCAGTAAACTTTAACCCTAAACCTAAGCCCAACCCGTAACCCTAATCCTATCCTTTTACCCTAAAACTAACCCCTAAACCTAACCCCTATACCTCACCCTAACTCTAACCCCAATCCTAATTCTAACCATACCCCTTCATAAAGCACTAACTCCTAACCGCTAACCCTAACACTAACCAAAAACCCTAATCACTAATCCCTAACCCTAACGCTTAACCTTTACCCTAACCGTTAACCCTCACCCTAAATCTTAACACTCACCCTAACCTTAACCTTTAACTCTAAGCCTAACCCTTAACCCTACAGTAAGGAAGACCCTTAATGCTAATGGGATCCCTTATCCCTAACCCTAACACTACAGCTAAAAATAACCCTAACCTTGGATCCTTAAACCTAACCCCTAACACTTACTTTAACCCCAAACCATAACCCTAATCCTAAGCATTCAACCTAACCCTATCTCTTAACCCTAACGCTAGCCCTTACCCTGACGCCTAGATCTAACCCTAAATCTAACCTACCGCCTAATCCTAACCTTAAGCCCTAATGCTAACACTAACCCTGAACCCTAAATCTACCCGTAACCCTTAACACTAACCCTATCCGTGAACCTTAACCCTGACCCTAACCATTACCTGCACCCAAGCATTTAACCCTGACCCTAACCCTAATCCTTAATGCTAACCCTAACACTAAACCCTAACCCTAAGTCCAACACTTAACCCTAATCCTATCCCTTAACCCTAACCCTAACCCTAACCCTAATGCTAACCCCTAAACGTAACCCTAACCGTGACCAGTAAACCTAACCCTAACCTCTAACACAAACCATAGCACATAACTCTAACCCTAAAACTAACCCTAACCTTAACTGTAAACCCTAACTCTTAACCTTAACCCTAAGCGTTAACTCTCACGCTAACCTTTAATCCTAACCCTAATCCTAATCTTCAACCCTAAACCTAACACTTAACCCTAACCCTGTACCAAACCCTAACCCCTCATCTTAACCCTAACCGTAAACCTCAACCCTAAAGCAAAGTGTAACCGTTAAACCTAAGAGTAACCTTTAACCCTAACCCTATTCCCTAACCCTAAGCCCTCACCCTGACACTAAACTTCATCCTTAACCCTAACCAGAATCCTAACCCTAAATCTAATTCTCAGACTTCTTGCTTTCTTAGAGTTTGGAAAGCCTGCAATCCTCCCATGCCATGCGTGAAAGGAGGCTCTACCACTGTGTCCTACATGAAACCCACGGGCCCATACCCAGAGTATGATAGAGTGGGTTCCCGGGTACAATCCCTGCCCCCTAAACTCCCCCCGCCCGCCTAATGCAGACAGGGCTCGTGCGCTAAGCATAAACAATACCTTTAACAGATAACCCTAACCCTGAACATAACACCCAACCCTGTTCCTATTTCTCCCCTTAACACGTAAACCTCACCGTGCGCCTAACTTTAACCTCTTATCCTAACGTTAATGCATAACCCATTTCCTGAGAACAACCCCTATCCCATATTTCTAACCCTATCTCCTAGTCATCACTGTGACACTTAATCCCTAACCCTAATTCTAAACCGCTAACCCTAACCGTAACCCTACCTACAACCCTAACACTGACAGTAACCCTTACTTCTAACCCCAACGCTATGCCTAACAAAAACCCTAACCCTTGACCCTAACCCTTCACCCTAACCCCTAAGCCTTACCCTAACCCTTAACCCTAATCCTAATCCTAACCATTAAACCTAACCCTAGCTCTTAAAGCTAACCCTAAACCTTACCCTCACGACTAGACCTAACCCTGACACTAACCTAACACCTAACGCTAACCAGAACCCCTAAAGCTAACCCTGAACCCTATCCCTAACCCTAGCAGTAAACTTTAACCCTAAACCTAAGCCCAACCTGTAACCCTAATCCTATCCTTTTACCCTAAAACTAACCCCTAAACCTAACCCCTATACCTCACCCTAACTCTAACCCCAATCCTAATTCTAACCATACCCCTTCATAAAACACTAACTCCTAACCGCTAACCCTAACACTAACCAAAAACCCTAATCACTAATCCCTAACCCTAATGCTTAACCTTTACCCTAACCGTTAACCCTGACCCTAAATCTTAACACTGACCCTAACCTTAACCTTTAACTCTAAGCCTAACCCTTAACCCTACAGTAAGGATGACCCTTAATGCTAATGGGATCCCTTATCCCTAACCCTAACACTACAGCTAAAAATAACCCTAACCTTGGATCCTTAAACCTAACCCCTAACACTTACTTTAACCCCAAACCATAACCCTAATCCTAAGCATTAAACCTAACCCTATCTCTTAACCATAACGCTAGCCCTTACCCTAACGCCTAGATCTAACCCTAAATCTAACCTACCGCCTAATCCTAACCTTAAGCCCTAATGCTAACACTAACCCAGAACCCTAAACCTACCCGTAACCCTTAACACTAACCCAATTCGTGAACCTAAACCCTGACCCTAACCATTACCCACACCCAAGCATTTAACCCTGACTCTAACCCTAATCCTTAATGATAAACTTAACACTAAACCCTAACCCTAAGCCCAACACTTAACCCTAATCCTATCCCTTAACCCTAACCCTAACCCTAATGCTACCCCCTAAACCTAACCCTAACCGTGACCAGTAAACCTAACCCTAACCTCTAACACAAACCATAGCACATAACTCTAACCCTAAAACTAACCCTAACCCTAACCCTAAACCCTAACTCTTAACCTTAACCCTAAGCGTTAACTCTCACGCTAACCTTTAATCCTAACCCTAATCCTAATCTTCAACCCTAAACCTAACACTTAACCCTAACCCTGTACCAAACCCTAACCCCTCATCTTAACCCTAACCGTAAACCTCAACCCGAAACCAAAGTGTAGCCGTTAAACCTAAGAGTAACCTTTAACCCTAACCCTAATGCCTCACCCTAACACTAAACTTCATCCTTAACCCTAACCATAATCCTAACCCTAAATCTAATTCTCAGACTTCTTGCTTTCTTAGAGTTTAGAAAGCCTGCAATCCTCCCATGCCATGTGTGAAAGGAGGCTCTACCACTGTGTCCTGCATGAAACCCACGGGCCCATACCCAGAGTATGATAGAGTGGGTTCCCGGGTACAATCCCAGCCCCCTAAACTCCCCCCGCCCGCCTAATGCAGACAGGGCCCGTGCGCTAAGCATAAACAATACCTTTAACAGATAACCCTAACCCTGAACATAACACCCAACCCTGTTCCTATTTCTCCCCTTAACACGTAAACCTCACCGTGCGCCTAACTTTAACCTCTTATCCTAACGTTAATGCATAACCCATTTCCTGAGAACAACCCCTATCCCATAATTCTAACCCTATCTCCTAGTCATCACTGTGACACCTAATCCCTAACCCTAATTCTAAACCGCTAACCCTAACCGTAACCCTACCTACAACCCTAACACTGACAGTAACCCTTACTTCTAACCCCAACGCTATGCCTAACAAAAACCCTAACCCTTGACCCTAACCCTTCACCCTAACCCCTAAGCCTTACCCTAACCCTTAACCCTAATCCTAATCCTAACCATTAAACCTAACCCTAGCTCTTAAAGCTAACCCTAAACCTTACCTCACGACTAGACCTAACCCTGACACTAACCTAACACCTAACCCTAACCAGAACCCCTAAAGCTAACCCTGAACCCTATCCCTAACCCTAGCAGTAAACTTTAACCCTAAACCTAAGCCCAACCCATAACCCTAATCCTATCCTTTTACCCTAAAACTAACCCCTAAACATAACCCCTATACCTCACCCTAACTCTAACCCCAATCCTAATTCTAACCATACCCCTTCATAAAACACGAACTCCTAACCTCTAACCCTAACACTAACCAAAAACCCTAATCGCTAATCCCTAACCCTAACGCTTAACCTTTACCCTAACCGTTAACCCTCACCCTAATTCTTAACACTGACCCTAACCTTAACCTTTAACTCTAAGCCTAACCCTTAACCCTACAGTAAGGAAGACCCTTAATGCTAATGGGATCCCTTATCCCTAACCCTAACACTACAGCTAAAAATAACCCTAACCTTTGATCCTTAAACCTGACCCCTAACACTTACTTTAACCCCAAACCCTAACCCTAATCCTAAGCATTAAACCTAACCCTATCTCTTAACCCTAACCCTAGCCCTTACCCTAACGCCTAGTTCTAACCCTAATTCTAACCTCCCACCTAATCCTAACCTTAAGCCCTAATGCTAACGCTAACCCTGAACCCTAAACCTACCCGTAACCCTTAACACTAACCCTATCCGTGAACCTTAACCCTGACCCTAACCATTACCCGCACCCAAGCATTTAACCCTGACCCTAACCCTAATCCTTAATGATAACACTAACACTAAACCCTAACCCTAAGCCCAACACTTAACCCTAATCCTATCCCTTAACCCTAACCCTAACCCTAACCCTAATGCTAACCCCTAAACGTAACCCTAACCGTGACCAGTAAACCTAACCCTAACCTCTAACACAAACCATAGCACATAACTCTAACCCTAAAACTAACTCTAACCCTAACCCTAAACCTAAACCCTAACACTTAACCTTAACCCTAAGCGTTAACTCTCACGCTAACCTTTAATCCTAACCCTAATCCTAATCTTCAACCCTAAACCTAACACTTAACCCTAAACGTCTACCAAACCCTAACCCCTCATCTTAACCCTAACCTTAAACCTCAACCCTAAACCAAAGTGTAACCGTTAAATCTAAGAGTAACCTTTAACCCTAACCGTAATCCCTAAGCCTAAGCCCTCACCCTAACACTAAACTTCATCCTTAACCCTAACCATAACCCTAACCCTAAATCTAATTCTCAGACTTCTTGCTTTCTTAGAGTTTAGAAAGCCTGGAATCCTCCCACGCCATGTGTGAAAGGAGGCTCTGCCACAGTGTCCTGCATGAAACCCAGAGGCCCATACACTGCGTGCGGTAGAGTGGGTTCCCAGCGACCATCACAGACACCTAACTTTGCCTCCTAGGGCATACAGGGCCCTTGCCCTAAGCATAAACCCTACCCCTCACCCATAAGCCTAACCCACAATCTAACACCTAACCCTGACCCTACTGCTCACCTTAACAGGTAAACCTCACCATAACCCTAACTTTAACCCCATATCTTAACGTTAATGCATGACACCCTGAGAACAAACCCTATACCGTCATTATAACCCTACCTCCTAGCTATAACCGTAACACCTAATCCCTAATTCTGAAGCGCCAACCCTAACCTTAACCCGACCAACAACACTAACACTAACCCTAACCCCTTACCCTAACCCTACGCCTAAAAGTAACCCTAACCGTTGATCCTTCGTCATAACCCCTAACCTTAACCCTAACCCTTAACCTATTCCCAATCCTAACCATTAAACAGAACCCTAACTCTTAACCCTAACCCTAACCTTTACCCTAATGCCTAGAGATCTAACCCCAACACTGACCTACAGTTAACACTAACCCCAACCCCTAATGCTAACCTTAAACCTGAACCAAGCTCCTAACCCTTAACCCTAACACTATCCCTAACCCCTAAGCCTAACCCCAACTGTTAACCCTCTAACCCTCACCCTGAATCCTAACCCTATCCCTTAACCCTAACCCCTAACCCTAACGCTAACTCCAACCCTAAACCTTACCCTGGCCCCCTAACCCAGACTTAACACCTTACCCCTAACACTAACTCTAACCCTAACCACTAATCCCTAGCACCTAACCCTGACTCGAAACCTAACCCCTAACACGAAAAACCCTAACCCCAACCCCAACCCTAATTCTCACACTACTTCCATTCCCAGAGTGAAGCAAGCCTACAATACAGCCATGCCATGTGTGAGATGAGGCTCCGCCTGAGTCCTGCATGGAGGTCCTCTCCCAAGGCCCAGGGAATGATGTTGTGCTTTCGTGGTGACTCCGACCGCACCCCTCTCACCGTAGATTAACCAGGTCCTGTGCCCTTAAACTGACCGCTAAAGCTAAGCCCTACCACCAATGCTAACCCCTGACCCTGAACGTAAGCCCCGAGCCTAAAGCCCAACATTAATTCTAGACCCTTACCCTAAACCTAATCCCTAACCCTAATGCTAACCCCTAAACCCAACCCTAACCGTGAACAGTAAACCTAACCCTAACCCCTAACACAAACCATAGCACATAACTCTAACCCTAAATCTAACCCTAAGCGTAACCGTAAACCCTAACTCTTAACCTTAACCCTAAGCGTTAACTCTCACGCTAACCTTTAATCCTAACCCTAATCCTAATCTTCAACCCTAAACCTAACACTTAACCCTAAACGTCTACCAAACCCTAACCCCTCATCTTAACCCTAACCATAAACCTCAACCCTAAACCGAACTGTAACCGTTAAACCTAAGAGTAACCTTTAACCCTAACCCTAATCCCTAACCTTAAGCCCTCACCCTAACACTAAACTTCATCCTTAACCCTAACCAGAATCCTAACCCTAAATCTAATTCTCAGACTTCTTGCTTTCTTAGAGTTTAGAAAGCCTGCAATCCTCCCATGCCATGCGTGAAAGGAGGCTCTACCACTGTGTCCTGCATGAAACCCACGGGCCCATACCCAGAGTATGATAGAGTGGGTTCCCGGGTACAATCCCAGCCCCCTAAACTCCCCCCGCCCGCCCAATGCAGACAGGGCCCGTGCGCTAAGCATAAACAATACCTCTAACAGATAACCCTAACCCTGAACATAACACCCAACCCTGTTCCTATCTCCCCTTAACACGTAAACCTCACCGTGCGCCTAACTTTAACCTCTTATCCTAACGTTAATGCATAACCCATTTCCTGAGAACAACCCCTATCCCATAATTCTAACCCTATCTCCTAGTCATCACTGGAACACCTAATCCCTAACCCTAATTCTAAACCGCTAACCCTAACCGTAACCCTACCTACAACCCTAACACTGACAGTAACGCTTACTTCTAACCCCCACGCTATGCCTAACAAAAACCCTAACCCTTGACACTAACCCTTCACCCTAACCCCTAAGCCTTACCCTAACCCTTAACCTGAATCCTAATCCTAACCATTAAACCTAACCCTAGCTCTTAAAGCTAACCCTAAACCTTAAACTCACGGCTAGACCTAACCCTGACACTAACCTAACACCTAACCCTAACCAGAACCCCTAAAGCTAACCCTGAACACTATCCCTAACCCAAGCAGTAAACTTTAACCCTAAACCTAAGCACAACCCGTAACCCTAATCCTATCCTTTTACCCTAAAACTAACCCCTAAACCTAACCCCTATACCTCACCCTAACTCTAACCCCAGTCCTAATTCTAACCATACCCCTTCATAAAGCACTAACTCCTAACCGCTAACCCTAACACTAACCAAAAACCCTAATCACTAATCCCTAACCCTAACGCTTAACCTTTACCCTAACCGTTAACCCTCACCCTAAATCTTAACACTCACCCTAACCTTAAACTTTAACTCTAAGCCTAACCCTTAACCCTACAGTAAGGAAGACCCTTAATGCTAATGGGATCCCTTATCCCTAACCCTAACACTACAGCTAAAAATAACCGTAACCTTTGATCCTTAAACCTAACCCCTAACACTTACTTTAACCCCAAAGCCTAACCTTAATACTAATCATTAAATCTAACCCTATCTCTTAACCCTAACGCTAGCCCTTACCCTAACGCCTAGATCTAACCCTAAAACTAAGCTACCGCCTAATCTTAACCTTAAGCCCTAATGGTAACTCTAACATTGAACCCTAAACCTACCCGTAAGCCTTAACACTAACCCTATCCGTGAACCTTAACCCTGACCCTAACCATTACCCGCACCCAAGCATTTAACCCTGACCCTACCCCTAATCCTTAATGATAACCCTAACACTAAACCCTAACCCTAAGACCAACACTTAACCCTAATCCTATCCCTTAACCCTAACCCTAACCCTAATGCTACCCCCTAAACGTAACCCTAACCCTCACCGGTAAACCTAACCCTAACCTCTAACACAAACCATAGCACATAACTCTAACCCTAAAACTAACCCTAACCCTAACCCTAACCCTAAACCCTAACTCTTAACCTTAACCCTAAGCGTTAACTCTCACGCTAACCTTTAATCCTAACCCTAATCCTAATCTTCAACCCTAAACCTAACACTTAACCCTAACCCTGTGCCAAACCCTAACCCCTCATCTTAACCCTAACCGTAAACCTCAACCCGAAACCAAAGTGTAACCGTTAAACCTAAGAGTAACCTTTAACCCTAACCCTAATCCCTAACCCTAAGCCCTCACCCTAACACTAAACTTCATCCTTCACCCTAACCATAATCCTAACCCTAAATCTAATTCTCAGACTTCTTGCTTTCTTAGAGTTTAGAAAGCCTGCAACCCTCCCATGCCATGCGTGAAAGGAGGCTCTACCACTGTGTCCTGCATGAAACCCACGGGCCCATACCCAGAGTATGATAGAGTGGGTTCCCGGGTACAATCCCATCCCCCTAAACTCCCCCGCCCGCCTAATGCAGACACGGCCCGTGCGCTAAGCATAAACAATACCTTTAACAGATAACCCTACCCTGAACATAACACCCAACCCTGTTCCTATTTCTCCCCTTAACACGTAAACCTCACCGTGCGCCTAACTTTAACCTCTTATCCTAACGTTAATTCATAACCCATTCCCTGAGAAAAACCCCTATCCCATAATTCTAACCCTATCTCCTAGTCATCACTGGGACACCTAATCCCTAACCCTAATTCTAAACCGCTAACCCTAACTGGAACCCTACCTACAACCCTAACACTGACAGTAACCCTTACTTCTAACCCCAACGCTATGCCTAACAAAAACCCTAACCCTTGACCCTAAACCTTCACCCTAACCCCTAAGCCTTACCCTAACCCTTAACCCTAATCCTAATCCTAACCATTAAACCTAACCCTAGCTCTTAAAGCTAACCCTAAACCTTACCCTCACGACTAGACCTAACCCTGACACTAACCTAACACCTAACCCTAACCAGAACCCCTAAAGCTAACCCTGAACCCTATCCCTAACCCCAGCAGTAAACTTTAACCCTAAACCTAAGTCCAACCCGTAACCCTAATCCTATCCTTTTACCTTAAAACTAACCCCTAATCCTAACCCCTATACCTCACCCTAACTCTAACCCCAATCCTAATTCTAACCATACCCTTTCATAAAACACTAACTCCTAACCGCTAACCCTAACACTAACCAAAAACCCTAATCACTAATCCCTAACCCTAACGCTTAACCTTTACCCTAACCGTTAACCCTCACCCTAAATCTTAACACTGACCCTAACCTTAACCTTTAACTCTAAGCCTAACCTTAACCCTACAGTAAGGAAGACCCTTAATGCTAATGGGATCCCTTATCCCTAACCCTAACACTACAGCTAAAAATAACCCTAACCTTGGATCCTTAAACCTAACCCCTAACACTTACTTTATCCCCAAACCCTAACCCTAATCCTAAGCATTAAACCTAACCCTATCTCTTAACCCTAACGCTAGCCCTTACCCTAACGCCTAGATCTAACCCTTAATCTAACCTACCACCTAATCCTAACCTTAAGCCCTAATGCTACCACTAACCCTGAACCCTAAACCTACCCGTAACCCTTAACACTAACCCTATCCGTGAACCAAAACCCTGACCTTAACCATTAAACGCACCCAAGAATTTAACCATGACCCTAACCCTAATGCTTAATGCTAACCTTAACACTAAATCCTAACCCTGAGCCCAACACTTAACCCTAATCCTATCCCTTAACCCTAACACTAACCCTAACCCTAATGCTAACCCCTAAACGTAACCCTAACCGTGACCAGTAAACCTAACCCTAACCTCTAACACAAACCATAGCACATAACTCTAACCCTAAAACTAACCCTAACCCTAACCCTAACCCTAAACCCTAACTCTTAACCTTAACCCTAAGCGTTAACTCTCACGCTAACCTTTAATCCTAACCCGAATCCTAATCTTCAACCCTAAACTTAACACTTAACCCTAACCCTGTACCAAACCCTAACCCCTCATCTTAACCCTAACTGTAAACCTCAACCCTAAACCAAAGTGTAACCGTTTAACCTAAGAGTAACCCTTAACCCTAACTCTAATCCCTAACCCTAAGCCTTCACCCTAACACTAAACTTCATCCTTAACCCTAACCAGAATCCTAACCCTAAATCTAATTCTCAGACTTCTTGCTTTCTTAGAGTTTAGAAAGCCTGCAATCCTCCCATGCCATGCGTGAAAGGAGGCTCTACCACTGTGTCGTGCATGAAACCCACGGGCCCATACCCAGAGTATGATAGAGTGGGTTCCCGGGTACAATCCCAGCCCCCGAAACTCCCCCCGCCCGCCTAATGCAGACAGGGCCCGTGCGCTAAGCATAAACAATACCTTTAACAGATAACCCTAACCCTGAACATAACACCCAACCCTGTTGCTATTTCTCCCCTTAACACGTAAACCTCACCGTGCGCCTAACTTTAACCTCTTATCCTAACGTTAATGCATAACCCATTTCCTGAGAACAACCCCTATCCCATAATTCTAACCCTATCTCCTAGTCATCACTGTGACACCTAATCCCTAACCCTAATTCTAAACCGCTAACCCTAACCGTAACCCTACCTACAACCCTAACACTGACAGTAACCCTTACTTCTAACCCCAACGCTATGCCTAAAAAAACCCTAACCCTTGACACTAACCCTTCACCCTAACCCCTAAGCCTTACCCTAACCCTTAACCCTAATCCTAATCCTAACCATTAAACCTAACCCTAGCTCTTAAAGCTAACCCTAAACCTTACCCTCACGACTAGACCTAACCCTGACACTAACCTAACACCTAACCCTAACCAGAACCCCTAAAGCTAACCCTGAACCCTATCCCTAACCCTAGCAGTAAACTTTAACCCTAAACCTAAGCCCAACCGGTAACCCTAATCCTATCCTTTTACCCTAAAACTAACCCCTAAACCTAACCCCTATACCTCACCCTAACTCTAACCCCAATCCTAATTCTAACCATACCCCTTCATAAAACACTAACTCCTAACCGCTAACCCTAACACTAACCAAAAACCCTAATCACTAATCCCTAACCCTAACGCTTAACCTTTACCCTAACCGTTAACCCTCACCCTAAATCTTAACACTGACCCTAACCTTAACCTTTAACTCTAAGCCTAACCCTTAACCCTACAGTAAGGAAGACCCTTAATGCTAATGGGATCCCTTATCCCTAACCATAACACTACAGCTAAAAATAACCCTAACCTTGGATCCTTAAACCTAACCCCTAACTCTTACTTTAACCCAAAACCCTAACCCTAATCCTAAGCATTAAACCTAACCCTATCTCTTAACCCTAACGCTAGCCCTTACCCTAACGCCTAGATCTAACCCTAAATCTAACCTACCGCCTAATCCTAACCTTAAGCCCTAATGCTAACACTAACCCTGAACTCTAAACCTACCCGTAACCCATAACACTCACCCTATCCGTGAACCTAAACCCTGACCCTAACCATTACTCGCACCCAAGCATTTAACCCTGACCCTAACCCTAATCCTTAATGCTTACCTTAACACTAAACCCTAACCCTAAGCCCAACACTTAACCCTAATCGTATCCCCTAACCCTAACCCTAACCCTAATGCTAACCCCTAAACGTAACCCTAACCGTGACCAGTAAACCTAACCCTAACCTCTAACACAAACCATAGCACATAACTCTAACCCTAAAACTAACCCTAACACTAAACCTAACCCTAAACCCTAACTCTTAACCTTAACGCTAAGCGGTAACTCTCACGCTAACCTTTAATCCTAACCCTAATCCTAATCTTCAACCCTAAACCTAACACTTAACCCTAACCCTGTACCAAACCCTAACCCCTCATCTTAACCCTAACCGTAAACCTCAACCCTAAACCAAAGTGTAAACGTTAAACCTAAGAGTAACCTTTAACCCTAACCCTAATCCCTAACCCTAAGCCCTCACCCTAACACTAAACTTCATCCTTAAACCTAACCAGAATCCTAACCCTAAATCTAATTCTCAGACTTCTTGCTTTCTTAGAGTTTAGAAAGCCTGCAATCCTCCCATGCCATGCGTGAAAGGAGGCTCTACCACTGTGTCCTGCATGAAACCCACGGGCCCATACCCAGAGTATGATAGACTGGGTTCCTGGGTACAATCCCAGCCCCCTAAACTCCCCCCGCCCGCCTAATGCAGACAGGGCTCGTGCGCTAAGCATAAACAATACCTTTAACAGATAACCCTAACCCTGAACATAACACCCAACCCTGTTCCTATTTCTCCCCTTAACACGTAAACCTCACCGTGCGCCTAACTTTAACCTCTTATCCTAACGTTAATGCATAACCCATTTCCTGAGAACAACCCCTATCCCATAATTCTAACCCTATCTCCTAGTCATCACTGTGACACCTAATCCCTAACCCTAATTCTAAACCGCTAACCCTAACCGTAACCCTACCTACAACCCTAACACTGACAGTAACCCTTACTTCTAACCCCAACGCTATGCCTAACAAAAACCCTACCCCTTGACCCTAACCCTTCAACCTAACCCCTAAGCCTTACCCTAACCCTTAACCCTAATCCTAATCCTAACCATTAAACCAAACCCTAGCTCTTAAAGCTAACCCTAAACCTTACCCTCACGACTAGACCTAACCCTGACACTAACCTAACACCTAACCCTAACCAGAAACCCTAAAGCTAAGGCTGACCCTATCCCTAACCCTAGCAGTAAACTTTAACCCTAAACCTAAGCCCAACCCATAACCCTAATCCTATCCTTTTACCTTAAATCTAACCCCTAATCCTAACCCCTATACCTCACCCTAACTCTAACCCCAATCCTAATTCTAACCATACCCCTTAATAAAACACTAACTCCTAACCGCTAACCCTAACACTAACCAAAAACCCTAATCACTAATCCCTAACCCTAACGCTTAACCTTTACCCTAACCGTTAACCCTCACCCTAAATCTTAACACTGACCCTAACCTTAACCTTTAACTCTAAGCCTAACCCTTAACCCTACAGTAAGGAAGACCCTTAATGCTAATGGGATCCCTTATCCCTAACCCTAACACTACAGCTAAAAATAACCCTAACCTTGGATCCTTAAACCTAACCCCTAACACTTACTTTAACCCCAAACCCTAACCCTAATCCTAAGCATTAAACCTAACCCTATCTCTTAACCCTAACGCTAGCCCTTACCCTAACGCCTAGATCTAACCCTAAATCTAACCTACCGCCTAATCCTAACCTTAAGCCCTAATGCTAACACTAACCCTGAACCCTAAACCTACCCGTAACCCTTAACACTAACCCTATCCGTGAACCTTAACCCTGACGATAACCATTACCCGCACCCAAGCATTTAACCCTGATTCTAACCCTAATCCTTAATGATAAACCTAACACTAAACGCTAAACCTAAGCTCAACAGTTAACCCTAATCCTATCCCTTTACCCTAACCCTAACCCTAATGCTAACCCCTAAACCTAACCCTAACCGTGACCAGTAAACCTAACCCTAACCTCTAACACAAACCATAGCACATAACTCTAACCCTAAAACTAACCCTAACCCTAACCCTAACCCTAAACCCTAACTCTTAACCTTAACCCTAAGCGTTAACTCTCACGCTAACCTTTAATCCTAACCCGAATCCTAATCTTCAACCCTAAACTTAACACTTAACCCTAACCCTGTACCAAACCCTAACCCCTCATCTTAACCCTAACTGTAAACCTCAACCCTAAACCAAAGTGTAACCGTTTAACCTAAGAGTAACCCTTAACCCTAACTCTAATCCCTAACCCTAAGCCTTCACCCTAACACTAAACTTCATCCTTAACCCTAACCAGAATCCTAACCCTAAATCTAATTCTCAGACTTCTTGCTTTCTTAGAGTTTAGAAAGCCTGCAATCCTCCCATGCCATGCGTGAAAGGAGGCTCTACCACTGTGTCGTGCATGAAACCCACGGGCCCATACCCAGAGTATGATAGAGTGGGTTCCCGGGTACAATCCCAGCCCCCGAAACTCCCCCCGCCCGCCTAATGCAGACAGGGCCCGTGCGCTAAGCATAAACAATACCTTTAACAGATAACCCTAACCCTGAACATAACACCCAACCCTGTTGCTATTTCTCCCCTTAACACGTAAACCTCACCGTGCGCCTAACTTTAACCTCTTATCCTAACGTTAATGCATAACCCATTTCCTGAGAACAACCCCTATCCCATAATTCTAACCCTATCTCCTAGTCATCACTGTGACACCTAATCCCTAACCCTAATTCTAAACCGCTAACCCTAACCGTAACCCTACCTACAACCCTAACACTGACAGTAACCCTTACTTCTAACCCCAACGCTATGCCTAAAAAAACCCTAACCCTTGACACTAACCCTTCACCCTAACCCCTAAGCCTTACCCTAACCCTTAACCCTAATCCTAATCCTAACCATTAAACCTAACCCTAGCTCTTAAAGCTAACCCTAAACCTTACCCTCACGACTAGACCTAACCCTGACACTAACCTAACACCTAACCCTAACCAGAACCCCTAAAGCTAACCCTGAACCCTATCCCTAACCCTAGCAGTAAACTTTAACCCTAAACCTAAGCCCAACCGGTAACCCTAATCCTATCCTTTTACCCTAAAACTAACCCCTAAACCTAACCCCTATACCTCACCCTAACTCTAACCCCAATCCTAATTCTAACCATACCCCTTCATAAAACACTAACTCCTAACCGCTAACCCTAACACTAACCAAAAACCCTAATCACTAATCCCTAACCCTAACGCTTAACCTTTACCCTAACCGTTAACCCTCACCCTAAATCTTAACACTGACCCTAACCTTAACCTTTAACTCTAAGCCTAACCCTTAACCCTACAGTAAGGAAGACCCTTAATGCTAATGGGATCCCTTATCCCTAACCATAACACTACAGCTAAAAATAACCCTAACCTTGGATCCTTAAACCTAACCCCTAACTCTTACTTTAACCCAAAACCCTAACCCTAATCCTAAGCATTAAACCTAACCCTATCTCTTAACCCTAACGCTAGCCCTTACCCTAACGCCTAGATCTAACCCTAAATCTAACCTACCGCCTAATCCTAACCTTAAGCCCTAATGCTAACACTAACCCTGAACTCTAAACCTACCCGTAACCCATAACACTCACCCTATCCGTGAACCTAAACCCTGACCCTAACCATTACTCGCACCCAAGCATTTAACCCTGACCCTAACCCTAATCCTTAATGCTTACCTTAACACTAAACCCTAACCCTAAGCCCAACACTTAACCCTAATCGTATCCCCTAACCCTAACCCTAACCCTAATGCTAACCCCTAAACGTAACCCTAACCGTGACCAGTAAACCTAACCCTAACCTCTAACACAAACCATAGCACATAACTCTAACCCTAAAACTAACCCTAACACTAAACCTAACCCTAAACCCTAACTCTTAACCTTAACGCTAAGCGGTAACTCTCACGCTAACCTTTAATCCTAACCCTAATCCTAATCTTCAACCCTAAACCTAACACTTAACCCTAACCCTGTACCAAACCCTAACCCCTCATCTTAACCCTAACCGTAAACCTCAACCCTAAACCAAAGTGTAAACGTTAAACCTAAGAGTAACCTTTAACCCTAACCCTAATCCCTAACCCTAAGCCCTCACCCTAACACTAAACTTCATCCTTAAACCTAACCAGAATCCTAACCCTAAATCTAATTCTCAGACTTCTTGCTTTCTTAGAGTTTAGAAAGCCTGCAATCCTCCCATGCCATGCGTGAAAGGAGGCTCTACCACTGTGTCCTGCATGAAACCCACGGGCCCATACCCAGAGTATGATAGACTGGGTTCCTGGGTACAATCCCAGCCCCCTAAACTCCCCCCGCCCGCCTAATGCAGACAGGGCTCGTGCGCTAAGCATAAACAATACCTTTAACAGATAACCCTAACCCTGAACATAACACCCAACCCTGTTCCTATTTCTCCCCTTAACACGTAAACCTCACCGTGCGCCTAACTTTAACCTCTTATCCTAACGTTAATGCATAACCCATTTCCTGAGAACAACCCCTATCCCATAATTCTAACCCTATCTCCTAGTCATCACTGTGACACCTAATCCCTAACCCTAATTCTAAACCGCTAACCCTAACCGTAACCCTACCTACAACCCTAACACTGACAGTAACCCTTACTTCTAACCCCAACGCTATGCCTAACAAAAACCCTACCCCTTGACCCTAACCCTTCAACCTAACCCCTAAGCCTTACCCTAACCCTTAACCCTAATCCTAATCCTAACCATTAAACCAAACCCTAGCTCTTAAAGCTAACCCTAAACCTTACCCTCACGACTAGACCTAACCCTGACACTAACCTAACACCTAACCCTAACCAGAAACCCTAAAGCTAAGGCTGACCCTATCCCTAACCCTAGCAGTAAACTTTAACCCTAAACCTAAGCCCAACCCATAACCCTAATCCTATCCTTTTACCTTAAATCTAACCCCTAATCCTAACCCCTATACCTCACCCTAACTCTAACCCCAATCCTAATTCTAACCATACCCCTTAATAAAACACTAACTCCTAACCGCTAACCCTAACACTAACCAAAAACCCTAATCACTAATCCCTAACCCTAACGCTTAACCTTTACCCTAACCGTTAACCCTCACCCTAAATCTTAACACTGACCCTAACCTTAACCTTTAACTCTAAGCCTAACCCTTAACCCTACAGTAAGGAAGACCCTTAATGCTAATGGGATCCCTTATCCCTAACCCTAACACTACAGCTAAAAATAACCCTAACCTTGGATCCTTAAACCTAACCCCTAACACTTACTTTAACCCCAAACCCTAACCCTAATCCTAAGCATTAAACCTAACCCTATCTCTTAACCCTAACGCTAGCCCTTACCCTAACGCCTAGATCTAACCCTAAATCTAACCTACCGCCTAATCCTAACCTTAAGCCCTAATGCTAACACTAACCCTGAACCCTAAACCTACCCGTAACCCTTAACACTAACCCTATCCGTGAACCTTAACCCTGACGATAACCATTACCCGCACCCAAGCATTTAACCCTGATTCTAACCCTAATCCTTAATGATAAACCTAACACTAAACGCTAAACCTAAGCTCAACAGTTAACCCTAATCCTATCCCTTTACCCTAACCCTAACCCTAATGCTAACCCCTAAACCTAACCCTAACCGTGACCAGTAAACCTAACCCTAACCTCTAACACAAACCATAGCACATAACTCTAACCCTAAAACTAACCCTAACCCTAACCCTAACCCTAAACCCTAACTCTTAACCTTAACCCTAAGCGTTAACTCTCACGCTAACCTTTAATCCTAACCCTAATCCTAATCTTCAACCCTAAACCTAACACTTAACCCTAACCCTGTACCAAACTCTAACCCCTCATCTTAACCCTAACCGTAAACCTCAACCCTAAACCAAAGTGTAACCGTTAAACCTAAGAGTAACCTTTAACCCTAACCCTAATCCCTAACCCTAAGCCCTCACCCTAACACTAAACTTCATCCTTAACCCTAACCATAATCCTAACCCTAAATCTAATTCTCAGACTTCTTGCTTTCTTAGAGTTTAGAAAGCCTGCAATCCTCCCATGCCATGCGTGAAAGGAGGCTCTACCACTGTGTCCTGCATGAAACCCACGGGCCCATACCCAGAGTATGATAGAGTGGGTTCTCGGGTACCATCCCAGCCCCCTAAACTCCCCCCGCCCGCCTAATGCAGACAGGGCCCGTGCGCTAAGCATAAACAATACCTTTAACAGATAACCCTAACCCTGAACATAACACCCAACCCTGTTCCTATTTCTCCCCTTAACACGTAAACCTCACCGTGCGCCTAACTTTAACCTCTTATCCTAACGTTAATGCATAACCCGTTTCCTGAGAACAACCCCTATCCCATAATTCTAACCCTATCTCCTAGTCATCACTGTGACACCTAATCCCTAACCCTAATTCTAAACCGCTAACCTTAACCGTAACCCTACTTACAACCCTAACACTGACAGTAACCCTTTCTTCTAACCCGACTGCTATGCCTAACAAAAACCCTAACCCTTGACCCTAACCCTTCACCCTAACCCCTAAGCCTTACTCTAACCCTTAACCCTAATCCTAATCCTAACCATTAAACCTAACCCTAGCTCTTAAAGCTAACCCTAAACCTTACCCTCACGACTAGACCTAACCCTGACACTAACCTAACACCTAACCCTATCCAGAACCCCTAAAGCTAACCCTGAACCCTCTCCCTAACCCTAGCAGTAAACTTTAACCCTAAACCTAAGCCCAACCCGTAACCCTAATCCTATCCTTTTACCCTAAAACTAACCCCCAAACCTAACCCCTATACCTCACCCTAACTCTAACCCCAATCCTAATTCTAACCATACCCCTTCATAAAACACTAACTCCTAACCGCTAACCCTAACACTAAGCAAAAACCCTAATCACTAATCCCTAACCCTAACGCTTAACCTTTACCCTAACCGTTAACCCTCACCCTAAATCTTAACACAGACCCTAACCTTAACCTTTAACTCTAAGCCTAACCCTTAACCCTACAGTAAGGAAGACCCTTAATGCTAATGGGATCCCTTATCCCTAACCCTAACACTACAGCTAAAAATAACCCTAACCTTGGATCCTTAAACCTAACCCCTAACACTTCCTTTAACCCGAAACCCTAACCCTATTCCTAAGCATTAAACCTAACCCTATCTCTTAACCCTAACGCTAGCCCTTACCCTAACGCCTAGATCTAACCCTAAATCTAACCTACCGCCTAATCCTAACCTTAAGCCCTAATGCTAACTCTTACCCTGAACCCTAAACCTACCCGTAACCCTTAACACTAACCCTATCCGTGAACCTTCACCCTGACCCTAACCATTACCCGCACCCAAGCATTTAACCCTGACCCTAACCCTAATCCTTAATGCTAACCCTAACACTAAACCCTAACCCTCAGCCCAACACTTATCCCTAATCCTATCCCTTAACCCTAACCCTAACCCTAATGCTAACCCCTAAACGTAACCCTAACCGTGACCAGTAAAGTTAACCGTAACCTGTAACACAAGCCATAGCACATAAGTCTAACCCTAAAATTAACCCTAACCCTAACCCTAACCCTAAACCCTAACTCTTAACCTTAACACTAAGCGTTAACTCTCACGCTAACCTTTAATCCTAACCCTAATCCTAATCTTCAACCCTAAACCTAACACTTAACCCTAACCCTGTACCAAACCCTAACCTCTCATCTTAACCCTAACGGTAAACCTCGACCCTAAACCAAAGTGTAACCGTTAAACCTAAGAGTAACCTTTAACCCTAACCCTAATCCCTAACCCTAAGCCCTCACCCTAACACTAAACTTCATCCTTAACCCTAACCAGAATCCTAACCCTAAATCTAATTCTCAGACTTCTTGCTTTCTTAGAGTTTAGAAAGCCTGCAATCCTCCCATGCCATGCGTGAAAGGAGGCTCTACCACTGTGTCCTGCATGAAACCCACGGGCCCATACCCAGAGTATGATAGAGTGGGTCCCCGGGTACAATCCCAGCCCCCTAAACTCCCCCCGCCCGCCTAATGCAGACAGGGCCCGTGCGCTAAGCATAAACAATACCTTTAACAGATAACCCTAACCCTGAACATAACACCCAACCCTGTTCCTATTTCTCCCCTTAACACGTAAACCTCACCGTGCGCCTAACTTTAACATCTTATCCTAACGTTAATGCATAACCCATTTCCTGAGAACAACCCCTATCCCATAATTCTAACCCTATCTCCTAGTCATCACTGTGACACCTAATCCCTAACCCTAATTCTAAATCGCTAACACTAACCGTAACCCTACCTACAACCCTAACACTGACAGTAACCCTTACTTCTAACCCCAACGCTATGCCTAACAAAAACCCTAACCCTTGACCCTAACCCTTCACCCTAACCGCTAAGCCTTACCCTAACCCTTAACCCTAATCCTAATCCTAACCAATAAACCTAACCCTAGCTCTTAAAGCTAACCCTAAACCTTACCCTCACGACTAGACCTAACCCTGACACTAACCTAACACCTAACCCTAACCAGAAACCCTAAAGCTAACCCTGAACCCTATCCCTAACCCTAGCAGTAACCTTTAACCCTAAACCTAAGCCCAACCCGCAACCCTAATCCTATGCTTTTACCCTAAAACTAACCCCTAAAACTAACCCCTATACCTCACCCTAACTCTAACCCCAATCCTAATTCTAACCATACCCCTTCATAAAACACTGACTCCTAACCGCTAACCCTAACACTAAGCAAAAACCCTAATCACTAATCCCTAACCCTAACGCTTAACCTTTACCCTAACCGTTAACCCTCACCCTAAATCTTAACACTGACCCTAACCTTAACCTTTAACTCTAAGCCTAACCCTTAACCCTACAGTAAGGAAGACCCTTAATGCTAATGGGATCCCTTATCCCTAACCCTAACACTACAGCTAAAAGTAACCCTAACCTTGGATCCTTAAACCTAACCCCTAACACTTACTTTAACCCCAAACCCTAACCCTAATCCTAAGCATTAAACCTAACCCTATCTCTTAACCCTAATGCTAGCCCTTACCCTAACGCCTAGATCTAACCTAAATCTAACCTACCGCCTAATTCTAACCTTAAGCCCTAATGCTAACTCTTACCCTGAACCCTAAACCTATCCGTAACCCTTAACACTAACCCTAGCCGTGAACCTAAACCCTGACCCTAACCATTACCCGCACCCAAGCATTTAACCCTGATTCTAACCCTAATCCTTAATGCTAACCCTAACACTAAACCCTAACCCTAAGCCCAACACTTATCCCTAATCCTATCCCTTAACCGTAACCCTAACCCTAATGCTACCCCCTAAACGTAACCCTAACCGAGACCAGTAAACCTAACCGTAACCTGTAACACAAGCCATAGCACATAAGTCTAACCCTAAAACTAACCCTAACCCTAACCCTAACCCTAAACCCTAACTCTTAACATTAACACTAAGCGTTTACTCTCACGCTAACCTTTAATCCTAACCCTAATCCTAATCTTCAACCCTAAACCTAACACTTAACCCTAACCCTGTACCAAACCCTAACCCCTCATCTTAACCCTAACGGTAAACCTCGACCCTAAACCAAAGTGTAACCATTAAACCTAAGAGTAACCTTTAACCCAAACCCTAATCCCGAACCGTAAGCCCTCACCCTAACACTAAACTTCATCCTTAACCCTAACCATAATCATAACCCTAAATCTAATTCTCAGACTTCTTGCTTTCTTAGAGTTTAGAAAGCCTGCAATCCTCCCATGCCATGCGTGAAAGGAGGCTCTACCACTGTGTCCTGCATGAAACCCACGGGCCCATACCCAGAGTATGATAGAGTTGGTCCCCGGGTACAATCCCAGCCCCCTAAACTCCCCCCGCCCGCCTAATGCAGACAGGGCCCGTGCGCTAAGCATAAACAATACCTTTAAAAGATAACCCTAACCCTGAACATAACACCCAACCCTGTTCCTATTTCTCCCCTTAACACGTAAACCTCACGGTGCGCCTAACTTTAACCTCTTATCCTAACGTTAATGCATAACCAATTTCCTGAGAACAACCCCTATCCCATAATTCTAACCCTATCTCCTAGTCATCACTGTGAGACCTAATCCACAACCCTAATTCTAAACCGCTTACCCTAACCGTAACCCTACCTGCAACCCTAACACTGACAGTAACCCTTACTTCTAACCCCAACGCTATGCCTAACAAAAACCCTAACCCTTGACCCTAACCCTTCACCCTAACCGCTAAGCCTTACCCTAACCCTTAACACTAATCCTAATCCTAACCAATAAACCTAACCCTAGCTCTTAAAGCTAACCCTAAACCTTACCCTCACGACTAGACCTAACCCTGACACTAACCTAACACCTAACCCTAACCAGAAACCCTAAAGCTAACCCTGAACCCTATCCCTAACCCTAGCAGTAAACTTTAACCCTAAACCTAAGCCCAACCCGCAACCCTAATCCTATCCTTTTACCCTAAAACTAACCCCTAAACCTAACCCCTATACCTCACCCTAACTCTAACCCCAATCCTAATTCTAACCATACCCCTTCATAAAACACTGACTCCTAACCGCTAACCCTAACACTAAGCAAAAACCCTAATCACTAATCCCTAACCCTAACGCTTAACCTTTACCCTAACCGTTAACCCTCACCCTAAATCTTAACACTGACCCTAACCTTAACCTTTAACTCTAAGCCTAACCCTTAACCCTACAGTAAGGAAGACCCTTAATGCTAATGGGATCCCTTATCCCTAACCCTAACACTACAGCTAAAAATAACCCTAACCTTGGATCCTTAAACCTAACCCCTAACACTTACTTTAACCCCAAACCCTAACCCTAATCCTAAGCATTAAACCTAACCCTATCTCTTAACCCTAACGCTAGCCCTTACCCTAACGCCTAGATCTAACCTAAATCTAACGTACCGCCTAATCCTAACCTTAAGCCCTAATGCTAACTCTTACCCTGAACCCTAAACCTACCCGTAACCCTTAACACTAACCCTAGCCGTGAACCTAAACCCTGACCCTAACCATTACCCGCACCCAAGCATTTAACCCTGACCCTAACCCTAATCCTTAATGCTAACCCTAACACTAAACCCTAACCCTAAGCCCAACACTTATCCCTAATCCTATCCCTTAACCCTAACCCTAACTCTAATGCTACCCCCTAAACGTAACCCTAACCGTGACCAGTAAAGCTAACTGTAACCTGTAACACAAGCCATAGCACATAAGTCTAACCCTAAAACTAACCCTAACCCTAACCCTAACCCTAAACCCTAACTCTTAACATTATAATAAGCGTTTACTCTCACGCTAACCTTTAATCCTAACCCTATTCCTAATCTTCAACCCTAAACCTAACACTTAACCCTAACCCTGTACCAAACCCTAACCCCTCATCTTAACCCTAACGGTAAACCTCGACCCTAAACCAAAGTGTAACCGTTAAACCTAAGAGTAACCTTTAACCCTAACCCTAATCCCTAACCCTAAGCCCTCACCCTAACACTAAACTTCATCCTTAACCCTAACCAGAATCCTAACCCTAAATCTAATTCTCAGACTTCTTGCTTTCTTAGAGTTTAGAAAGCCTGCAATCCTCCCATGCCATGCGTGAAAGGAGGCTCTACCACTGTGTCCTGCATGAAACCCACGGGCCCATACCCAGAGTATGATAGAGTGGGTTCTCGGGTACCATCCCAGCCCCCTAAACTCCCCCCGCCCGCCTAATGCAGACAGGGCCCGTGCGCTAAGCATAAACAATACCTTTAACAGATAACCCTAACCCTGAACATAACACCCAACACTGTTCCTATTTCTCCCCTTAACAGGTAAACCTCACCGTGCGCCTAACTTTAACCTCTTATCCTAACGTTAATGCATAACCCGTTTCCTGAGAACAACCCCTATCCCATAATTCTAACCCTATCTCCTAGTCATCACTGTGACACCTAATCCCTAACCCTAATTCTAAACCGCTAACCTTAACCGTAACCCTACTTACAACCCTAAAACTGACAGTAACCCTTTCTTCTAACCCGACTGCTATGCCTAACAAAAACCCTAACCCTTGACCCTAACCCTTCACCCTAACCCCTAAGCCTTACTCTAACCCTTAACCCTAATCCTAATCCTAACCATTAAACCTAACCCTAGCTCTTAAAGCTAACCCTAAACCTTACCCTCACGACTAGACCTAACCCTGACACTAACCTAACACCTAACCCTATCCAGAACCCCTAAAGCTAACCCTGAACCCTCTCCCTAACCCTAGCAGTAAACTTTAACCCTAAACCTAAGCCCAACCCGTAACCCTAATCCTATCCTTTTACCCTAAAACTAACCCCCAAACCTAACCCCTATACCTCACCCTAACTCTAACCCCAATCCTAATTCTAACCATACACCTTCATAAAACACTAACTCCTAACCGCTAACCCTAACACTAAGCAAAAACCCTAATCACTAATCCCTAACCCTAACGCTTAACCTTTACCCTAACCGTTAACCCTCACCCTAAATCTTAACACAGACCCTAACCTTAACCTTTAACTCTAAGCCTAACCCTTAACCCTACAGTAAGGAAGACCCTTAATGCTAATGGGATCCCTTATCCCTAACCCTAACACTACAGCTAAAAATAACCCTAACCTTGGATCCTTAAACCTAACCCCTAACACTTACTTTAACCCGAAACCCTAACCCTATTCCTAAGCATTAAACCTAACCCTATCTCTTAACCCTAACGCTAGCCCTTACCCTAACGCCTAGATCTAACCCTAAATCTAACCTACCGCCTAATCCTAACCTTAAGCCCTAATGCTAACTCTTACCCTGAACCCTAAACCTACCCGTAACCCTTAACACTAACCCTATCCGTGAACCTTCACCCTGACCCTAACCATTACCCGCACCCAAGCATTTAACCCTGACCCTAACCCTAATCCTTAATGCTAACCCTAACACTAAACCCTAACCCTCAGCCCAACACTTATCCCTAATCCTATCCCTTAACCCTAACCCTAACCCTAATGCTAACCCCTAAACGTAACCCTAACCGTGACCAGTAAAGCTAACCGTAACCTGTAACACAAGCCATAGCACATAAGTCTAACCCTAAAACTAACCCTAACCCTAACCCTAACCCTAAACCCTAACTCTTAACCTTAACACTAAGCGTTAACTCTCACGCTAACCTTTAATCCTAACCCTAATCCTAATCTTCAACCCTAAACCTAACACTTAACCCTAACCCTGTACCAAACCCTAACCTCTCATCTTAACCCTAACGGTAAACCTCGACCCTAAACCAAAGTGTAACCGTTAAACCTAAGAGTAACCTTTAACCCTAACCCTAATCCCTAACCTTAAGCCCTCACCCTAACACTAAACTTCATCCTTAACCCTAACCATAATCCTAACCCTAAATCTAATTCTCAGACTTCTTGCTTTCTTAGAGTTTAGAAAGCCTGCAATCCTCCCATGCCATGCGTGAAAGGAGGCTCTACCACTGTGTCCTGCATGAAACCCACGGGCCCATACCCAGAGTATGATAGAGTGGGTCCCCGGGTACCATCCCAGCCCCCTAAACTCCCCCCGCCCGCCTAATGCAGACAGGGCCCGTGCGCTAAGCATAAACAATACCTTTAACAGATAACCCTAACCCTGAACATAACACCCAACCCTGTTCCTATTTCTCCCCTTAACACGTAAACCTCACCGTGCGCCTAACTTTAACCTCTTATCCTAACGTTAATGCATAACCCATTTCCTGAGAACAACCCCTATCCCATAATTCTAACCCTATCTCCTAGTCATCACTGTGACACCTAATCCCTAACCCTAATTCTAAATCGCTAACACTAACCGTAACCCTACCTACAACCCTAACACTGACAGTAACCCTTACTTCTAACCCCAACGCTATGCCTAACAAAAACCCTAACCCTTGACCCTAACCCTTCACCCTAACCGCTAAGCCTTACCCTAACCCTTAACCCTAATCCTAATCCTAACCAATAAACCTAACCCTAGCTCTTAAAGCTAACCCTAAACCTTACCCTCACGACTAGACCTAATCCTGACACTAACCTAACACCTAACCCTAACCAGAAACCCTAAAGCTAACCCTGAACCCTATCCCTAACCCTAGCAGTAACCTTTAACCCTAAACCTAAGCCCAACCCGCAACCCTAATCCTATGCTTTTACCCTAAAACTAACCCCTAAACCTAACCCCTATACCTCACCCTAACTCTAACCCCAATCCTAATTCTAACCATACCCCTTCATAAAACACTGACTCCTAACCGCTAACCCTAACACTAACCAAAAACCTAATCACTAATCCCTAACCCTAACGCTTAACCTTTACCCTAACCGTTAACCCTCACCCTAAATCTTAACACTGACCCTAACCTTAACCTTTAACTCTAAGCCTAACCCTTAACCCTACAGTAAGGAAGACCCTTAATGCTAATGGGATCCCTTATCCCTAACCCTAACACTACAGCTAAAAATAACCCTAACCTTGGATCCTCAAACCTAACCCCTAACACTTACTTTAACCCCAAACCCTAACCCTAATCCTAAGCATTAAACCTAACCCTATCTCTTAGCCCTAATGCTAGCCCTTACCCTAACGCCTAGATCTAACCTAAATCTAACCTACCGCCTAATTCTAACCTTAAGCCCTAATGCTAACTCTTACCCTGAACCCTAAACCTACCCGTAACCCTTAACACTAACCCTAGCCGTGAACCTAAACCCTGACCCTAACCATTACCCGCACCCAAGCATTTAACCCTGACCCTAACCCTAATCCTTAATGCTAACCCTAACACTAAACCCTAACCCTAAGCCCAACACTTATCCCTAAACCTATCCCTTAACCGTAACCCTAACCCTAATGCTACCCCCTAAACGTAACCCTAACCGAGACCAGTAAACCTAACCGTAACCTGTAACACAAGCCATAGCACATAAGTCTAACCCTAAAACTAACCCTAACCCTAACCCTAACCCTAAACCCTAACTCTTAACATTAACACTAAGCGTTTACTCTCACGGTAACCTTTAATCCTAACCCTAATCCTAATCTTCAACCCTAAACCTAACACTTAACCCTAACCCTGTACCAAACCCTAACCCCTCATCTTAACCCTAACGGTAAACCTCGACCCTAAACCAAAGTGTAACCGTTAAACCTAAGAGTAACCTTTAACCCAAACCCTAATCCCTAACCGTAAGCCCTCACCCTAACACTAAACTTCATCCTTAACCCTAACCAGAATCCTAACCCTAAATCTAATTCTCAGACTTCTTGCTTTCTTAGAGTTTAGAAAGCCTGCAATCCTCCCATGCCATGCGTGAAAGGAGGCTCTACCACTGTGTCCTGCATGAAACCCACGGGCCCATACCCAGAGTATGATAGAGTTGGTCCCCGGGTACAATCCCAGCCCCCTAAACTACCCCCGCCCGCCTAATGCAGACAGGGCCCGTGCGCTAAGCATAAACAATACCTTTAACAGATAACCCTAACCCTGAACATAACACCCAACCCTGTTCCTATTTCTCCCCTTAACACGTAAACCTCACGGTGCGCCTAACTTTAACCTCTTATCCTAACGTTAATGCATAACCAATTTCCTGAGAACAACCCCTGTCCCATAATTCTAACCCTATCTCCTAGTCATCACTGTGAGACCTAATCCACAACCCTAATTCTAAACCGCTAACCCTAACCGTAACCCTACCTACAACCCTAACACTGACAGTAACCCTTACTTCTAACCCCAACGCTATGCCTAACAAAAACCCTAACCCTTGACCCTAACCCTTCACCCTAACCGCTAAGCCTTACCCTAACCCTTAACCCTAATCCTAATCCTAACCAATAAACCTAACCCTAGCTCTTAAAGCTAACCCTAAACCTTACCCTCACGACTAGACCTAACCCTGACACTAACCTAACACCTAACCCTAACCAGAAACCCTAAAGCTAACCCTGAACCCTATCCCTAACCCTAGCAGTAAACTTTAACCCTAAACCTAAGCCCAACCCGCAACCCTAATCCTATCCTTTTACCCTAAAACTAACCCCTAAACCTAACCCCTATACCTCACCCTAACTCTAACCCCAATCCTAATTCTAACCATACCCCTTCATAAAACACTGACTCCTAACCGCTAACCCTAACACTAAGCAAAAACCCTAATCACTAATCCCTAACCCTAACGCTTAACCTTTACCCTAACCGTTAACCCTCACCCTAAATCTTAACACTGACCCTAACCTTAACCTTTAACTCTAAGCCTAACCCTTAACCCTACAGTAAGGAAGACCCTTAATGCTAATGGGATCCCTTATCCCTAACCCTAACACTACAGCTAAAAATAACCCTAACCTTGGATCCTTAAACCTAACCCCTAACACTTACTTTAACCCCAAACCCTAACCCTAATCCTAAGCATTAAACCTAACCCTATCTCTTAACCCTAACGCTAGCCCTTACCCTAACGCCTAGATCTAACCTAAATCTAACGTACCGCCTAATCCTAACCTTAAGCCCTAATGCTAACTCTTACCCTGAACCCTAAACCTACCCGTAACCCTTAACACTAACCCTAGCCGTGAACCTAAACCCTGACCCTAACCATTACCCGCACCCAAGCATTTAACCCTGACCCTAACCCTAATCCTTAATGCTAACCCTAACACTAAACCCTAACCCTAAGCCCAACACTTATCCCTAATCCTATCCCTTAACCCTAACCCTAACTCTAATGCTACCCCCTAAACGTAACCCTAACCGTTACCAGTAAAGCTAACCGTAACCTGTAACACAAGCCATAGCACATAAGTCTAACCCTAAAACTAACCCTAACCCTAACCCTAACCCTAAACCCTAACTCTTAACATTATAATAAGCGTTTACTCTCACGCTAACCTTTAATCCTAACCCTATTCCTAATCTTCAACCCTAAACCTAACACTTAACCCTAACCCTGTACCAAACCCTAACCCCTCATCTTAACCCTAACGGTAAACCTCGACCCTAAACCAAAGTGTAACCGTTAAACCTAAGAGTAACCTTTAACCCTAACCCTAATCCCTAACCCTAAGCCCTCACCCTAACACTAAACTTCATCCTTAACCCTAACCAGAATCCTAACCCTAAATCTAATTCTCAGACTTCTTGCTTTCTTAGAGTTTAGAAAGCCTGCAATCCTCCCATGCCATGCGTGAAAGGAGGCTCTACCACTGTGTCCTGCATGAAACCCACGGGCCCATACCCAGAGTATGATAGAGTGGGTCCCCGGGTACAATCCCAGCCCCCTAAACTCCCCCCGCCCGCCTAATGCAGACAGGGCCCATGCGCTAAGCATAAACAATACCTTTAACAGATAACCCTAACCCTGAACATAACACCCAACCCTGTTCCTATTTCTCCCCTTAACCCGTAAACCTCACGGTGCGCCTAACTTTAACCTCTTATCCTAACGTTAATGCATAACCCATTTCCTGAGAACAACCCCTATCCCATAATTCTAACCCTATCTCCTAGTCATCACTGTGACACATAATCCACAACCCTAATTCTAAACCGCTAACCCTAACCGTAACCCTACCTACAACCCTAACACTGACAGTAACCCTTACTTCTAACCCCAACGCTATGCCTAACAAAAACCCTAACCCTTGACCCTAACCCTTCACCCTAACCCCTAAGCCTTACCCTAACCCTTAACCCTAATCCTAATCCTAACCATTAAACCTAACCCTAGCTCTTAAAGCTAACCCTAAACCTTACCCTTACGAGTAGGCCCAACCCTGACACTAACATAACACCTAACCCTAACCAGAACCCCTAAAGCTAACCCTGAAACCTATCGCTATCCCTAGCAGTAAACTTTAACCCTAAACCTAAGCCCAACCCGTAACCCTAATCCTATCCTTTTACCCTAAAACTAACCCCTAAACGTAACCCCTATACCTCACCCTAACTCTAACCCCAATCCTAATTCTAACCATACCCCTTCATAAAACACTAACTCCTAACCGCTAACCCTAAAACTAACCAAAAACCCTAATCACTAATCCCTAACGCTAACGCTTAACCTTTACCCTAACCGTTAACCCTCACCCTAAATCTTAACACTGACCCTAACCTTAACCTTTAACTCTAAGCCTAACCCTTAACCCTACAGTAAGGAAGACCCTTAATGCTAATGGGATCCCTTATCCCTAACCCTAACACTACAGCTAAAAATAACCCTAACCTTGGATCCTTAAACCTAACCCCTAACACTTACTTTAACCCGAAAACCTAACCCTAATCCTAAGCATTAAACCTAACCCTATCTCTTAACCCTAACGCTAGCCCTTACCCTAACGCCTAGATCTAACCCTAAATCTAACCTACCGCCTAATCCTAACCTTAAGCCCTAATGTTAACACTAACCCTGAACCCTAAACCTACCCGTAACGCTTAACACTAACCCTATCCGTGAACCTTAACCCTGACCCTAACCATTACCCGCACCCAAGCATTTAACCCTGATTCTAACCCTAATCCTTAATGATAAACCTAACACTAAACCCTAACCCTAAGCCCAACACTTAACCCTAATCCTATCCCTTAACCCTAACCCTAACCCTAAGGCTACCCCATAAACGTAACCCTAACCGTGACCAGTAAACCTAACCCTAACCTCTAACACAAATCATAGCACAAAACTCTAACCCTAAAACTAACCCTAACCCTAACCCTAAACCCTAAATCTTAACCTTAACCCTAAGCGTTAACTCTCACGCTAACCTTTAATCCTAACCCTAATCCTAATCTTCAACCCTAAACCTAACACTTAACCCTGACCCTGTACGAAACCCTAACCCCTCATCTTAACCCTAACCGTAAACCTCAACCCTAAACCAAAGTGTAACCGTTAAACCTAAGAGTAACCTTTAACCCTAACACTAATCCCTAACCCTAAGCCCTCACCCTAACACTAAACTTCATCCTTAACCCTAACCAGAATCCTAACCCTAAATCTAATTCTCAGACTTCTTGCTTTCTTAGAGTTTAGAAAGCCTGCAATCCTCCCATGCCATGCGTGAAAGGAGGCTCTACCACTGTGTCCTGCATGAAACCCACGGGCCCATACCCAGAGTATGATAGACTGGGTTCCCGGGTACAATCCCAGCCCCCTAAACTCCCCCCGCCCGCCTAATGCAGACAGGGCCCGTGCGCTAAGCATAAACAATACCTTTAACAGATAACCCTAACCCTGAACATAACACCCAACCCTGTTCCTATTTCTCCCCTTAACACGTAAACCTCACCGTGCGCCTAACTTTAACCTCTTATCCTAACGTTAATGCATAACCCATTTCCTGAGAACAACCCCTATCCCATAATTCTAACCCTATCTCCTAGTCATCACTGTGACACCTAATCCCTAACCCTAATTCTAAACCGCTAACCCTAACCGTAACCCTACCTACCACCCTAACACTGACAGTAACCCTTACTTCTAACCCCAACGCTATGCCTAACAAAAACCCTAACCCTAGACCCTAACCCTTCACCCTAACCCCTAAGCCTTACCCTAACCCTTAACCCTAATCCTAATCCTAACCATTAAACCTAACCCTAGCTCTTAAAGCTAACCCTAAACCTTACCCTCACGACTAGACCTAACCCTGACACTAACCTAACACCTAACCCTAACCAGAAACCCTAAAGCTAACCCTGAACCCTATCCCTAACCCTAGCAGTAAACTTTAACCCTAAACCTAAGCCCAACCCGTAACCCTAATCCTATCCTTTTACCCTAAAAGTAACCCCTAAACCTAACCCCTATACCTCACCCTAACTCTAACCCCAATCCTAATTCTAACCATACCCCTTCATAAAACACTAACTCCTAACCGCTAACCCTAACACTAACCAAAAACCCTAATCACTAATCCCTAACCCTAACGCTTAACCTTTACCCTGACCGTTAACCCTCACCCTAAATTTTAACACTGACCCTAACCTTAACATTTAACTCTAAGCCTAACCCTTAACCCTACAGTAAGGAAGACCCTTAATGCTAATGGGATCCCTTATCCCTAGCCCTAACACTACAGCTAAAAATAACCCTAACCTTGGATCCTTAAACCTAACCCCTAACACTTACTTTAACCCCAAAACCTAACCCTAATCCTAAGCATTAAACCTAACCCTATCTCTTAACCCGAACGCTAGCCCTCACCCTAACGCCTAGATCTAACTCTAAATCTAACCTACCGCCTAATCCTAACCTTAAGCCCTAATGCTAACACTAACCCTGAACCCTAAACCTACCCATAACCCTTAACACTAACCCTATCCATGAACCTAAACACTGACCCTAAACTTTACCCGCACCCAAGCATTTAAACCTGATTCTAACCCTAATCCTTAATGATAAAACTAACACTAAACCCTAACCCTAAGCCCAACACTTAACCCTAATCCTATCCCTTAACCCTAACCCTAACCCTAATGCTACCTCCTAAACGTAACCCTAACCGTGACCAGTAAACCTAACCCTAACCTCTAACACAAACCATAGCACATAACTCTAAACCTAAAACTAACCCTAACCCTAACCCTAACCCTAAACCCTAACTCTTAACCTTAACCCTAAGCGTTAACTCTCACGCTAACCTTTAATCCTAACCCTAATCCTAATCTTCAACCCTAAGCCTAACACTTAACCCTAACCCTGTACCAAACTCTAACCCCTCATCTTAACCCTAACCGTAAACCTCAACACTAAACCAAAGTGTAACCGTTAAACCTAAGAGTAACCTTTAACCCTAACCCTATTCCTAACCCTAAGCCCTCACCCTTACACTAAAATTCATCCTTAACCCTAACCAGAATCCTAACCCTAAATCTAATTCTCAGACTTCTTGCTTTCTTAGAGTTTAGAAAGCCTGCAATCCTCCCATGCCATGCGTGAAAGGAGGCTCTACCCCTGTGTCCTGCATGAAACCCACGGGCCCATACCCAGAGTATGATAGAGTGGGTTCCCGGGTACAATCCCAGCCGCCTAAACTCCCCCCGCCCGCCTAATGCAGACAGGGCCCGTGCGCTAAGCATAAACAATACCTGTAACAGATAACCCTAACCCTGAACATAACACCCAACCCTGTTCCTATTTCTCCCCTTAACACGTAAACCTCACCGTGCCCCTAACTTTAACCTCTTATCCTAACGTTAATGCATAACCCATTTCCTGAGAACAACCCCATCCCATAATTCTAACCCTATCTCCTAGTCATCACTGTGACACCTAATCCCTAACCCTAATTCTAAACCGCTAATCCTAACCGTAACCCTACCTACAACCCTAACACTGACAGTAACCCTTACTTCTAACCCCAACGCTATGCCTAACAAAAACCCTAACCCTTGCACTAACCCTTCACCCTAACCCCTAAGCATTACCCTAACCCTTAACCCTAATCCTAATCCTAACCATTAAACCTAACCCTAGCTCTTAAAGCTAACCCTAAACCTTACCCTCACGACTAGACCTAACCCTGACACTAACCTAACACCTAACCCTAACCAGAAACCCTAAAGCTAATCCTGAACCCTATCCCTAAACCCAGCAGTAAACTTTAACCCTAAACCTAAGCCCAACCCGTAACCCTTATCCTATCCTTTTACCCTAAAACTAACCCCTAAAGCTAACCCCTATACCTCACCCTAACTCTAACCCCAATCCTAATTCTAACCATACCCCTTAATAAAACACTAACTCCTAACCGCTAAGCCTAACACTAACCCTAACCCTAACCCTAACCAAAAACCCTAATCCCTAATCCCTAAACCTAACGCTTAACCTTTACCCTAACCGTTAACCCTCACCCTAAATCTTAACCCTGACACTAACCTTAACCTTTAACTCTCAGCCTAACCCTTAACCCTACAGTAAGGAAGACCCTTAATGCTAATGGGATCCCTTATCCCTAACCCTAACACTACAGCTAAAAATAACCCTAACCTTGGATCCTTAAACCTAACCCCTAACACTTACTTTAACCCCAAACCCTAACCCTAATCCTAAGCATTAAACCTAACCCTGTCTCTTAACCCTAACGCTAGCCCTTACCCTAACGCCTACATCTAACCCTAAATCTAACCTACGCGTAATCCTAACATTAAGCCCTAATGCTACCACTAACCCTGAACCCTAAACCTACCCGTAACCCTTAACACTAACCCTATCCGTGAACCTAAACCCTGACCTTAACCATTACCCGCACCCAAGAATTTAACCCTGACCCTAACCCTAATGCTTAATGCTAACCTTAACACTAAATCCTAACCCTAATCCCAACACTTAACCCTAATCCTATCCCTTAACCCTAACACTAACCCTAACCCTAATGCTAACCCCTAAACGTAACCCTAACTGTGACCAGTAAACCTAACCCTAACCTCTAACACAAACCATAACACATAACTCTAACCCTAAAACTAACCTAACCCTAACCCTAAACCCTAACTCTTAACCTTAACCCTAAGCGTTAACTCTCACGCTAACCTTTAATCCTAACCCTAATCCTAATCTTCAACCCTAAACCTAACACTTAACCCTAACCCTGTACCAAACCCTAACCCCTCATCTTAACCCTAACCGTAAACCTCAACCCTAAACCAAAGTGTAACCGTTAAACCTAAGAGTAACCTTTAACCCTAACCCTAATCCCTAACCCTAAGCTCTCACCCTAACACTAAACTTCATCCTTAACCCTAACCAGAATCCTAACCCTAAATCTAATTCTCAGACTTCTTGCTTGCTTAGAGTTTAGAAAGCCTGCAATCCTCCCATGCCATGCGTGAAAGGAGGCTCTACCACTGTGTCCTGCATGAAACCCACGGGCCCATACCCAGAGTATGATAGACTGGGTTCCCGGGTACAATCCCAGCCCCCTAAACTTCCCCCGCCCGCCTAATGCAGACAGGGCCCGTGCGCTAAGCATAAACAATACCTTCAACAGATAACCATACCCTGAACATAACACCCAACCCTGTTCCTATTTCTCCCCTTAACACGTAAACCTCACCGTGTGCCTAACTTTAACCTCTTATCCTAACGTTAATGCATAACCCATTTCCTGAGAACAACCCCTATCCCATAATTCTAACCCTATCTCCTAGTCATCACTGTGACACCTAATCCCTAACCCTAATTCTAAACCGCTATCCCTAATCGTAACCCTACCTACAACCCTAACACTGACAGTAACCCTTACTTCTAACCCCAACGCTATGCCTAACAAGAACCCTAACCCTTCACCCTAACCCTTCACCCTAACCCCTAAGCCTTACCCTAACCCTTAACCCTAACCTAATCTTAACCATTAAACCTAACCCTAGCTCTTAAAGCTAACCCTAAACCTTACCTCACGACTAGACCTAACCCTCACACTAACCTAACACCTAACCCTAAACAGAACCCCTAAAGCTAACCCTGAACCCTATCCCTAACCCCAGCAGTAAACTTTAATCCAAAACCTAAGCCCAACCCGTAACCCTAATCCTATCCTTTTACCCTAAAACTAACCCCTAAACCTAACCCCTATACCTCACCCTAACTCTAACCCCAATCCTAATTCTAACCATACCCCTTCATAAAACACTAACTCCTAACCGCTAACCCTAACACTAACCAAAAACCCTAATCACTAATCCCTAACCCTAACGCTTAACCTTTACCCTAACCGTTAACCCTCACCCTAAATCTTAACACTGACATTAACCTTAACCTTTAACTCTAAGCCTAACCCTTAATCCTACAGGAAGGTAGACCCTTAATGCTAATGGGACCCCTTATCCCTAACCCTAACACTACAGCTAAAAACAACCCTAACCTTTGATCCTTAAACCTAACCCCTAAAACTTACTTTAACCCCAAACCCTAACCCTAATCCTAAGCATTAAACCTAACCCTATCTCTTAACCCTAACGCTAGCCCTTACCCTAACGCCTAGATCTAACCCTAAATCTAACCTACCGCCTAATCCTAACCTTAAGCCCTAATGTTAACACTAACCCTGAACCCTAAACCTACCCGTAACCCTTAACACTAACCCTATCCGTGAACCTAAACCCTGACCCTAACCATTACCCGCACCCAAACATTTAACTCTGACCCTAACCCTAATCCTTAATGCTAACCCCAACACTAAACCCTAACCCTAAGCCCAACACTTATCTCTAATCCTATCCATTAACCCTAACCCTAACCCTAATGCTACCCCCTAAACGTAACCCTAACCGTGACCAGTAAACCTATCCCTAACCTCTAACACAAACCATAGCACATAACTCTAACCCTAAAACTAACCCTAACCCTGACCCTAACCCTAAACCCTAACTCTTAACCTTAACCCTAAGCGTTAACTCTCACGCTAACCTTTAATCCTAACCCTAATCCTAATCTTCAACCCTAAACCTAACTCTTAACCCTAACCCTGTACCAAACCCTAACCCCTCATCTTAACCCTAACCCTAAACCTCAACCCTAAACCAAAGTGTAACCGTTAAACCTAAGAGTAACCTTTAACCCTAACCCTAATCCCTAACCCTAAGCCCTCACCCTAACACTAAACTTCATCCTTAACCCTAACCAAATCCTAACCCTAAATCTAATTCTCAGACTTCTTGCTTCCTTAGAGTTTAGAAAGCCTGCAATCCTCCCATGCCACGCGAGAAAGGAGGCTCTACCACTGTGTCCTGCATGAAACCCACGGGCCCATACCCAGAGTATGATAGAGTGGGTTCCCGGGTACCATCCCAGCCCCCGAAACTCCCCCCGCCCGCCTAATGCAGACAGGGCCCGTGCGCTAAGCATAAACAATACCTTTAACAGATAACCCTAACCCTGAACATAACACCCAACCCTGTTCCTATTTCTCCCCTTAACACGTAAACCTCACCGTGTGCCTAACTTTAACCTCTTATCCTAACGTTAATGCATAACCCATTTCTGAGAACAACCCCTATCCCATAATTCTAACCCTATCTCCTAGTCATCACTGTGACACCTAATCCCTAACCCTAATTCTAAACCGCTAACCCTAACCGTAACCCTACCTACAACCCTAACACTGACAGTAACCCTTACTTCTAACCCCAACGCTATGCCTAACAAAAACCCTAACCCTTGACCCTAACCCCTAAGCCTTACCCTAACCCTTAACCCTAATCCTAATCCTAACCATTAAACCTAACCCTAGCTCTTAAAGCTAACCCTAAACCTTACCCTCACGACTAGACCTAACCCTGACACTAACCTAACACCTAACCCTAACCAGAACCCCTAAAGCTAACCCTGAACCCTATCCCTAACTCCAGCAGGAAACTTTAACCCTAAACCTAAGCCCAACCCGTAACCCTAATCCTATCCTTTTACCCTTAAACTAACCCCTAAACCTAACCCCTATACCTCACCCTAACTCTAACCCCAATCCTAATTCTAACCATACCCCTTCATAAAACACTAACTCCTAACCGCTAACCCTAACACTAACCAAAAACCCTAATCACTAATCCCTAACCCTAACACTTAACCTTTACCCTAACCGTTAACCCTCACCCTAAATCTTAACACTGACCCTAACCTTAACCTTTAACTCTAAGCCTAACCCTTAACCCTACAGTAAGGAAGACCCTTAATGCTAATGGGATCCCTTATCCCTAACCCTAACACTACAGCTAAAAATAACCCTAACCTTGGACCCTTAAATCTAACCCCTAACAATTACTTTAACCCCAAAACCTAACCCTAATCCTAAGCATTAAACCTAACCCTATCTCTTAACCCTAATGCTAGCTCTTACCCTAACGCCTAGATCTAACCCTAAATCTAACCTACCGCCTAATCCTAACCTTAAGCCCTAATGCTAACACTAACCCTGAACCCTAAACCTACCCTTAACCATTAACACTAACCCTATCCGTGAACCTAAACCCTGACCCTAACCATTACCCGCACCCAAGCATTTAACCCTGACCCTAACCCTAATCCTTAATGCTAACCCTAACACTAAAACCTAACCATAATCCCAACACTTATCTCTAATCCTATCCCTTAACCCTAACCCGAACCCTAATGCTACCCCCTAAACGTAACCCTAAAAGTGACCAGTAAACCTAAACCTAACCTGAAACACAAACCATAGCACATAACTCTAACCCTAAAACTAAACCTAACCCTAATCCTAACCCTAAACCCTAACCCTTAACCTTAACCCTAAGCGTTAACTCTCATGCTAACCTTTAATACTAACCCTAATCCTAATCTTCAACCCTAATCCTAACTTTTAACCATTACCCTATACCAAACCCTAACCCCTCATCTTAACCCTAACCGTAAACCTCAACCCTAAACCAAAGTGTAACCGTTAAACCTAAGAGTAACCTTTAACCCTAACCCTAATCCCTAACACTAAGCCCTCACCCTAACACTAAATTTCATCCTTAACCCTAACCAGAATCCTAACCCTAAATCTAATTCTCAGACTTCTTTCTTCCCCAGAGTTTAGAAAGCCTGCAATCCTCCCATGCCATGCGTGAAAGGAGGCTCTACCACTGTGTCCTGCATCAAACCCACGGGCCCATACCCAGAGTATGATAGAGTGGGTCCCCGGGTACAATCACAGCCCCCTAAAATCCCCCGGACCGCCTAATGCAGACAGGGCCCGTGCGCTAAGCATAAACAATACCTTTAACAGATAACCCTAACCATGATCATAACACCCAACCCTGTTCCTATTTCTCCCCTTAACACGTAAACCTCACCGTGCGCCTAACTTTAACCTCTTATCCTAACGTTAATGCATAACCCATTTCCTGAGAACAACCCCATCCCATAATTCTAACCCTATCTCCTAGTCATCACTGTGACACCTAATCCCTAACCCTAATTCTAAACCGCTAACCCTAACCGTAACCCTACCTACAACCCTAACACTGACAGTAACCCTTACTTCTAACCCCAACGCTATGCCTAACAAAAACCCTAACCCTTGACCCTAACCCTTCACCCTAACCCCTAAGCCTTACCCTAACCCTTAACCCTAATCCTAATCCTAACCATTAAACCTAACCCTAGCTCTTAAAGCTAACCCTAACCTTACCTTCACGACTAGACCTAACCCTGACACTAACCTAACACCTAACCCTAACCAGAACCCCTAAAGCTAACCCTGAACCCTATCCCTAACCCTAGCAGTAAACTTTAACCCTAAACCTAAGCCCAACCCGTAACCCTAATCCTATCCTTTTACCCTAAAACTAACCCCTAAACCTAACCCCTATACCTCACCCTAACTCTACCCCAATCCTAATTCTAACCATACCCCTTCATAAAACACTAACTCCTAACCGCAAATCCTAACACTAACCAAAATCCCTAATCACTAATCCCTAACCCTAACGATTAACCTTTACCCTAACCGTTAACCCTCACCCTAAATCTTAACACTGCCCTAACCTTAACCTTTAACTCTAAGCCTAACCCTTAACCCTACAGTAAGGAAGACCCTTAATGCTAATGGGATCCCTTATCCCTAACCCTAACACTACAGCTAAAAATAACCCTAACCTTGGATCCTTAAACCTAACCCCTAACACTTATTTTAACTCCAAACCCTAACCCTAATCCTAAGCATTAAACCTAACCCTATCTCTTAACCCTAACGCTAGCCCTTACCCTAACGCCTCGATCTAACCCTAAATCTAACCTACCGCCTAATCTTAACCTTAAGCCCTAATGCTAACTCTAACCCTGAACTCTAAACCTACCCGTAACCCTTAACACTAACCCTATCCGTGAATCTTAACCCTGACCCTAACCGTTACCCGCACCCAATCATTTAACCCTGACCCTAACCCTAATACTTAATGCTAACCCTAACACTAAACCCTAACTCTAAGCCCAACACTTATCCCTAATCCTATCCCTTAACCTTAACCCTAAGCCTAATGCTACCCCCTAAACCTAACCCTCACCGTGACCAGTATACCTAACCCTAACCTCTAACACAAACCATAGCACATAACTCTAACCCTAAAACTAACCCTAACCCTAACCCTAACCCTAAACCCTAACTCTTAACCTTAACCCTAAGCGTTAATTCTCACGCTAACCTTTAATCCTAACCCTAATCCTAATCTTCAACCCTAAACCTAACACTTAACCCTAACCCTGTACCAAACCCTAACCCCTCATCTTAACCCTAACCGTAAACCTCAACCCTAAACCAAAGTGTAACCGTTAAACCTAAGAGTAACCTTTAACCCTAACCCTAATCCCTAACCCTAAGCCCTCACCCTAACACTAAACTTCATCCTTAACCCTAACCATTATCCTAACCCTAAATCTAATTCTCAGACGTCTTGCTTTCTTAGAGTTTAGAAAGCTTGCAATCCTCCCATGCCATGCGTGAAAGGAGGCTCTACCACTGTGTCCTGCATGAAACCCACGGGCCCATACCCAGAGTATGATAGAGTGGGTTCCCGGGTACAATCCCAGCCCCCTAAACTCCCCCCGCCCGCTTAATGCAGACAGGGCCCGTGCGCTAAGCGTAAACAATACCTTTAACAGATAACCCTAACCCTGAACATAACACCCAACCCTGTTCCTATTTCTCCCCTTAACACGTAAACCTCACCGTGCGCCTAACTTTAACCTCTTATCCTAACGTTAATGCATAACCCATTTCCTGAGAACAACCCCTATCCCATAATTCTAACCCTCTCTCCTAGTCATCACTGTGACACCTAATCCCTAACCCTAATTCTAAACCGCTAACCCTAACCGTAACCCTACCTACAACCCTAACACTGACAGTAACCCTTACTTCTAACCCCAACGCTATGCCTAACAAAAACCCTAACCCTTGACCCTAACCCTTCACCCTAACCCCTAAGCCTTACCCTAACCCTTAACCCTAATCCTAATCCTAACCATTAAACCTAACCCTAGCTCTTAAAGCTAACCCTAACCTTACCTTCACGACTAGACCTAACCCTGACACTAACCTAACACCTAACCCTAACCAGAACCCCTAAAGCTAACCCTGAACCCTATCCCTAACCCTAGCAGTAAACTTTAACCCTAAACCTAAGCCCAACCCGTAACCCTAATCCTATCCTTTTACCCTAAAACTAACCCCTAAACCTAACCCCTATACCTCACCCTAACTCTACCCCAATCCTAATTCTAACCATACCCCTTCATAAAACACTAACTCCTAACCGCAAACCCTAACACTAACCAAAATCCCTAATCACTAATCCCTAACCCTAACGATTAACCTTTACCCTAACCGTTAACCCTCACCCTAAATCTTAACACTGACCCTAACCTTAACCTTTAACTCTAAGCCTAACCCTTAACCCTACAGTAAGGAAGACCCTTAATGCTAATGGGATCCCTTATCCCTAACCCTAACACTACAGCTAAAAATAACCCTAACCTTGGATCCTTAAACCTAACCCCTAACACTTACTTTAACCCCAAACCCTAACCCTAATCCTAAGCATTAAACCTAACCCTATCTCTTAACCCTAACGCTAGCCCTTACCCTAACGCCTCGATCTAACCCTAAATCTAACCTACCGCCTAATCTTAACCTTAAGCCCTAATGCTAACTCTAACCCTGAACTCTAAACCTACCCGTAACCCTTAACACTAACCCTATCCGTGAACCTTAACCCTGACCCTAACCATTACCCGCACCCAATCATTTAACCCTGACCCTAACCCTAATACTTAATGCTAACCCTAACACTAAACCCTAACTCTAAGCCCAACACTTATCCCTAATCCTATCCCTTAACCTTAACCCTAAGCCTAATGCTACCCCCTAAACGTAACCCTCACCGTGACCAGTAAACCTAACCCTAACCTATAACACAAACCATAGCGCATAACTCTAACCCTAAAACTAACCCTAACCCTAACCCTAACCCTAAACCCTAACTCTTAACCTTAACCCTAAGCGTTAATTCTCACGCTAACCTTTAATCCTAACCCTAATCCTAATCTTCAACCCTAAACCTAACACTTAACCCTAACCCTGTACCAAACCCTAACCCCTCATCTTAACCCTAACCGTAAACCTCAACCCTAAACCAAAGTGTAACCGTTAAACCTAAGAGTAACCTTTAACCCTAACCCTAATCCCTAACCCTAAGCCCTCACCCTAACACTAAAGTTCATCCTTAACCCTAACCAGAATCCTAACCCTAAATCTAATTCTCAGACTTCTTGCTTGCTTAGAGTTTAGAAAGCCTGCAATCCTCCCATGCCATGCGTGAAAGGAGGCTCTACCACTGTGTCCTGCATGAAACCCACGGGCCCATACCCAGAGTATGATAGACTGGGTTCCCGGGTACAATCCCAGCCCCCTAAACTTCCCCCGCCCGCCTAATGCAGACAGGGCCCGTGCGCTAAGCATAAACAATACCTTCAACAGATAACCCTAACCCTGAACATAACACCCAACCCTGTTCCTATTTCTCCCCTTAACACGTAAACCTCACCGTGTGCCTAACTTTAACCTCTTATCCTAACGTTAATGCATACCCATTTCCTGAGAACAACCCCTATCCCATAATTCTAACCCTATCTCCTAGTCATCACTGTGACACCTAATCCCTAACCCTAATTCTAAACCGCTATCCCTAATCGTAACCCTACCTACAACCCTAACACTGACAGTAACCCTTACTTCTAACCCCAACGCTATGCCTAACAAGAACCCTAACCCTTCACCCTAACCCTTCACCCTAACCCCTAAGCCTTACCCTAACCCTTAACCCTAACCTAATCCTAACCATTAAACCTAACCCTAGCTCTTAAAGCTAACCCTAAACCTTACCTCACGACTAGACCTAACCCTCACACTAACCTAACACCTAACCCTAAACAGAACCCCTAAAGCTAACCCTGAACCCTAACCCTAACCCCAGCAGTAAACTTTAATCCAAAACCTAAGCCCAACCCGTAACCCTAATCCTATCCTTTTACCCTAAAACTAACCCCTAAACCTAACCCCTATACCTCACCCTAACTCTAAACCCAATCCTAATTCTAACCATACCCCTTCATAAAACACTAACTCCTAACCGCTAACCCTAACACTAACCAAAAACCCTAATCACTAATCCCTAACCCTAACGCTTAACCTTTACCCTAACCGTTAACCCTCACCCTAAATCTTAACACTGACCCTAACCTTAACCTTTAACTCTAAGCCTAAACCTTAATCCTACAGGAAGGAAGACCCTTAATGCTAATGGGATCCCTTATCCCTAACCCTAACACTACAGCTAAAAACAACCCTAACCTTTGATCCATAAACCTAACCCCTAACACTTACTTTAACCCCAAACCCTAACCCTAATCCTAAGCATTAAACCTAACCCTATCTCTTAACCCTAACGCTAGCCCTTACCCTAACGCCTACATCTAACCCTAAATCTAACCTACCGCCTAATCCTAATCTTAAGCCCTAATGCTAACACTAACCATGAACCCTAAACCTACCCGTAACCCTTAACACTAACCCTATCCGTGAACCTTAACCCTGACCCTAACCATTACCCGCACCCAAGCATTTAACCCTGATTCTAACCCTAATCCTTAATGATAAACCTAACACTAAACCCTAACCCTAAGTCCAACACTTAACCCTAATCCTATCCCTTAACCCTAACCCTAACCCTAAGGCTACCCCATAAACGTAACCCTAACCGTGACCAGTAAACCTAACCCTAACCTCTAACACAAACCATAGCACAAAACTCTAACCCTAAAACTAACCCTAACCCTAACCCTAAACCCTAAATCTTAACCTTAACCCTAAGCGTTAACTCTCACGCTAACCTTTAATCCTAACCCTAATCCTAATCTTCAACCCTAAACCTAACACTTAACCCTAACCCTGTACCAAACCCTAACCCCTCATCTTAACCCTAACCGTAAACCTCAACCCTAAACCAAAGTGTAACCGTTAAACCTAAGAGTAACCTTTAACCCTAACAATAAGTCCTAACCCTAAGCCCTCACCCTAACACTAAACTTCATCCTTAACCCTAACCAGAATCCTAACCCTAAATCTAATTCTCAGACTTCTTGCTTTCTTAGAGTTTAGAAAGCCTGCAATCCTCCCATGCCATGCGTGAAAGGAGGCTCTACCACTGTGTCCTGCATGAAACCCACGGGCCCATACCCAGAGTATGATAGACTGGGTTCCCGGGTACAATCCCAGCCCCCTAAACTCCCCCCGCCCGCCTAATGCAGACAGGGCCCGTGCGCTAAGCATAAACAATACCTTTAACAGATAACCCTAACCCTGAACATAACACCCAACCCTGTTCCTATTTCTCCCCTTAACACGTAAACCTCACCGTGCGCCTAACTTTAACCTCTTATCCTAACGTTAATGCATAACCCATTTCCTGAGAACAACCCCTATCCCATAATTCTAACCCTATCTCCTAGTCATCACTGTGACACCTAATCCCTAACCCTAATTCTAAACCGCTAACCCTAACCGTAACCCTACCTACAACCCTAACACTGACAGTAACCCTTACTTCTAACCCCAACGCTATGCCTAACAAAAACCCTAACCCTAGACCCTAACCCTTCACCCTAACCCCTAAGCCTTACCCTAACCCTTAACCCTAATCCTAATCCTAACCAATAAACCTAACCCTAGCTCTTAAAGCTAACCCTAAACCTTACCCTCACGACTAGACCTAACCCTGACACTAACCTAACACCTAACCCTAACCAGAACCCCTAAAGCTAACCCTGAACCCTATCCCTAACCCTAGCAGTAAACTTTAACCCTAAACCTAAGCCCAACCCGTAACCCTAATCCTATCCTTTTACCCTAAAACTAACCCCTAAACCTAACCCCTATACCTCACCCTAACTCTAACCCCAATCCTAATTCTAACCATACCCCTTCATAAAACACGAACTCCTAACCGCTAACCCTAACACTAACCAAAAACCCTAATCACTAATCCCTAACCCTAACGCTTAACCTTTACCCTGACCGTTAACCCTCACCCTAAATTTTAACACTGACCCTAACCTTAACCTTTAACTCTAAGCCTAACCCTTAACCCTACAGTAAGGAAGACCCTTAATGCTAATGGGATCCCTTATCCCTAGCCCTAACACTACAGCTAAAAATAACCCTAACCTTGGATCCTTAAACCTAACCCCTAACACTTACTTTAACCCCAAAACCTAACCCTAATCCTAAGCATTAAACCTAACCCTATCTCTTAACCTGAACGCTAGCCCTTACCCTAACGCCTAGATCTAACTCTAAATCTAACCTACCGCCTAATCCTAACCTTAAGCCCTAATGCTAACACTAACCCTGAACCCTAAACCTACCCATAACCCTTAACACTAACCCTATCCATGAACCTAAACACTGACCCTAACCATTACCCGCAACCAAGCATTTAAACCTGATTCTAACCCTAATCCTTAATGATAAAACTAACACTAAACCCTAATCCTAAGCCCAACACTTAACCCTAATCCTATCCCTTAACCCTAACCCTAACCCTAATGATACCTCCTAAACGTAACCCTAACCGTGACCAGTAAACCTAACCCTAACCTCTAACACAAACCATAGCACATAACTCTAACCCTAAAACTAACCCTAACCCTAACCCTAACCCTAAACCCTAACTCTTAACCTTAACCCTAAGCGTTAACTCTCACGCTAACCTTTAATCCTAACCCTAATCCTAATCTTCAACCCTAAACCTAACACTTAACCCTAACCCTGTACCAAACTCTAACACCTCATCTTAACCCTAACCGTAAACCTCAACCCTAAACCAAAGTGTAACCGTTAAACCTAAGAGTAACCTTTAACCCTAACCCTATTCCCTAACCCTAAGCCCTCACCCTTACACTAAAATTCATCCTTAACCCTAACCAGAATCCTAACCCTAAATCTAATTCTCAGACTTCTTGCTTTCTTAGAGTTTAGAAAGCCTGCAATCCTCCCATGCCATGGGTGAAAGGAGGCTCTACCACTGTGTCCTGCATGAAACACACGGGCCCATACCCAGAGTATGATAGAGTGGGTTCCCGGGTACAATCCCAGCCGCCTAAACTCCCCCCGCCCGCCTAATGCAGACAGGGCCCGTGCGCTAAGCATAAACAATACCTTTAACAGATAACCCTAACCCTGAACATAACACCCAACCCTGTTCCTATTTCTCCCCTTAACACGTAAACCTCACCGTGCCCCTAACTTTAACCTCTTATCCTAACGTTAATGCATAACCCATTTCCTGAGAACAACCCCATCCCATAATTCTAACCCTATCTCCTAGTCATCATTGTGACACCTAATCCCTAACCCTAATTCTAAACCGCTAATCCTAACCGTAACCCTACCTACAACCCTAACACTGACAGTAACCCTTACTTCTAACCCCAACGCTATGCCTAACAAAAACCCTAACCCTTGACCCTAACCCTTCACCCTAACCCCTAAGCCTTACCCTAACCCTTAACCCTAATCCGAATCCTAACCATTAAACCTAACCCTAGCTCTTAAAGCTAACCCTAAACCTTACCCTCACGACTAGACCTAACCCTGACACTAACATAACACCTAACCATAACCAGAAACCCTAAAGCTAATCCTGAACCCTATCCCTAATCCCAGCAGTAAACTTTAACCCTAAACCTAAGCCCAACCCGTAACCCTAATCCTATCCTTTTACCCTAAAACTAACCCCTAAACCTAACCCCTATACCTCACCCTAACTCTAACCCCAATCCTAATTCTAACCATACCCTTTCATAAAACACTAACTCCTAACGGCTAACCCTAACACTAACCAAAGACCCTAATCACTAATCCCTAACCCTAACGCTTAACCTTTACCCTAACCGTTAACCCTCACCCTAAATCTTAACACTGACCCTAACCTTAACCTTTAACTCTAAGCCAAACCTTAACCCTACAGTAAGGAAGACCCTTAATGCTAATGGGATCCCTTATCCCTAACCCTAACACTACAGCTAAAAATAACCCTAACCTTGGATCCTTAATCCTAACCCCTAACACTTACTTTATCCCAAAACCCTAACCCTAATCCTAAGCATTAAACCTAACCCTATCTCTTAACCCTAACGCTAGCCCTTACCCTAACGCCTAGATCTAACCCTAAATCTAACCTACCGCCTAATCCTAACCTTAAGCCCTAATGCTACCACTAACCCTGAACCCTAAACCTACCCGTAACCCTTAACACTAACCCTATCCGTGAACCTTAAACCTGACCCTAACCATTACCCGCACCCAAGCATTTAACCCTGATTCTAACAATAATTCTTAATGATAAATCTAACACTAAACCCTAACCCTAAGCCCAACACTTAACCCTAATCCTATCCCTTAACCCTAACCCTAACCCTAATGCTAACCCCTAAAAGTAACCCTAACCGTGACCAGTAAACCTAACCCTAACCTCTAACACAAACCATAGCACATAACTCTAACCCTAAAACTAACCCTAACCCTAACCCTAACCCTAAACCCTAACTCTTAACCTTAACCCTAAGCGTTAACTCTCACGCTAACCTTTAATCCTAACCCGAATCCTAATCTTCAACCCTAAACCTAACACTTAACCCTAACCCTGTACCAAACCCTAACCCCTCATCTTAACCCTAACTGTAAACCTCAACCCTAAACCAAAGTGTAACCGTTAAACTTAAGAGTAACCCTTAAACCTAACTCTAATCCCTAACCCTAAGCCTTCACCCTTACACTAAACTTCATCCTTAACCCTAACCAGAATCCTAACCCTAAATCTAATTCTCAGACTTCTTGCTTTCTTAGAGTTTAGAAAGCCTGCAATCCTCCCATGCCATGCGTGAAAGGAGGCTCTACCACTGTGTCCTGCATGAAACCCACGGGCCCATACCCAGAGTATGATAGAGTGGGTCCCCGGGTACAATCCCAGCCCCCTAAACTCCCCCCGCCCGCCTAATGCAGACAGGGCCCGTGCGCTAAGCATAAACAATACCTTTAACAGATAACACTAACCCTGAACATAACACCCAACCCTGTTCCTATTTCTCCCCTTAACACGTAAACCTCACCGTGCGCCTAACTTTAACCTCTTATCCTAACGTTAATGCATAACCCATTTCCTGAGAACAACCCCTATCCCATAATTCTAACCCTATCTCCTAGTCATCACTGTGACACCTAATCCCTAACCCTAATTCTAAACCGCTAACCCTAACCGTAACCCTACCTACAACCCTAACACTGACAGTAACCCTTACTTCTAACCCCAACGCTATGCCTAACAAAAACCCTAACCCTTGACCCTAACCCTTCACCCTAACCCCTAAGCCTTACCCTAACCCTTAACCCTAATCCTAATCCTAACCATTAAACCTAACCCTAGCTCTTAAAGCTAACCCTAAACCTTACCCTCACGACTAGACCTAACCCTGACACTAACCTAACACCTAACCCTAACCAGAACCCCTAAAGCTAACCCTGAACCCTATCCCTAACCCTAGCAGTAAACTTTAACCCTAAACCTAAGCCCAACCCGTAACCCTAATCCTATCCTTTTACCCTAAAACTAACCCCTAAACCTAACCCCTATACCTCACCCTAACTCTAACCCCAATCCTAATTCTAACCATACCCCTTCATAAAACACTAACTCCTAACCGCTAACCCTAACACTAACCAAAAACCCTAATCACTAATCCCTAACCCTAACGCTTAACCTTTACCCTAACCGTTAACCCTCACCCTAAATCTTAACACTGACCCTAACCTTAACCTTTAACTCTAAGCCTAACCCTTAACCCTACAGTAAGGAAGACCCTTAATGCTAATGGGATCCCTTATCCCTAACCCTAACACTACAGCTAAAAATAACCCTAACCTTGGATCCTTAAACCTAACCCCTAACTCTTACTTTAACCCCAAACCCTAACCCTAATCCTAAGCATTAAACCTAACCCTATCTCTTAACCCTAACGCTAGCCCTTACCCTAACGCCTAGATCTAACCCTAAATCTAACCTACCGCCTAATCCTAACCTTAAGCCCTAATGCTAACACTAACCCTGACTCTAAACCTACCCGTAACCCATAACACTAACCCTATCCGTGAACCTAAACCCTGACCCTAACCATTACTTGCACCCAAGCATTTAACCCTGACCCTAACCCTAATCCTTAATGCCAACCTTAACACTAAACCCTAACCCTAAGCCCAACACTTAACCCTAATCGTATCCCCTAACCCTAACCCTAACCCTAATGCTAACCCCTAAACGTAACCCTAACCTTGACCAGTAAACCTAACCCTAACCTCTAACACAAACCATAGCACATAACTCTAACCCTAAAACTAACCCTAACACTAAACATAACCCTAAACCCTAACTCTTAACCTTAACCCTAAGCGTTAACTCTCACGCTAACCTTTAATCCTAACCCTAATCCTAATCTTCAACCCTAAACCTAACACTTAACCCTAACCCTCTACCAAACCCTAACCCCTCATCTTAACCCTAACCGTAAACCTCAACCCTAAACCAAAGTGTAAACGTTAAACCTAAGAGTAACCTTTAACCCTAACCCTAATCCCTAACCCTAAGCCCTCACCCTAACACTAAACTTCATCCTTAACCCTAACCAGAATCCTAACCCTAAATCTAATTCTCAGACTTCTTGCTTTCTTAGAGTTTAGAAAGCCTGCAATCCTCCCATGCCATGCGTGAAAGGAGGCTCTACCACTGTGTCCTGCGTGAAACCCACGGGCCCATACCCAGAGTATGATAGAGTGGGTTCCTGGGTACAATCCCAGCCCCCTAAACTCCCCCCGCCCGCCTAATGCAGACAGGGCCCGTGCGCTAAGCATAAACAATACCTTTAACAGATAACCCTAACCCTGAACATAACACCCAACCCTGTTCCTATTTCTCCCCTTAACACGTAAACCTCACCGTGCGCCTAACTTTAACCTCTTATCCTAACGTTAATGCATAACCTATTTCCTGAGAACAACCCCTATCCCATAATTCTAACCCTATCTCCTAGTCATCACTGTGACACCTAATCCCTAACCCTAATTCTAAACCGCTAACCCTAACCGTAACCCTACCTACAACCCTAACACTGACAGTAACCCTTACTTCTAACCCCAACGCTATGCCTAACAAAAACCCTAACCCTTGACCCTAACCCTTCACCCTAACCCCTAAGCCTAACCCTAACCCTTAACCCTAATCCTAATCCTAAACATTAAACCTAACCCTAGCTCTTAAAGCTAACCCTAAACCTTACCCTCACGACTAGACCTAACCCTGACACTAACCTAACACCTAACCCTAACCAGAAACCCTAAAGCTAACCCTGACCCTATCCCTAACCCTAGCAGTAAACTTTAACCCTAAACCTAAGTCCAACCCGTAACCCTAATCCTATCCTTTTACCTTAAAACTAACCCCTAATCCTAACCCCTATACCTCACCCTAACTCTAACCCCAATCCTAATTCTAACCATACCCCTTAATAATACACTAACTCCTAACCGCTAACCCTAACACTAACCAAAAACCCTAATCACTAATCCCTAACCCTAACGCTTAACCTTTACCCTAACCGTTAACCCTCACCCTAAATCTTAACACTGACCCTAACCTTAACCTTTAACTCTAAGCCTAACCCTTAACCCTACAGTAAGGAAGACCCTTAATGCTAATGGGATCCCTTATCCCTAACCCTAACACTACAGCTAAAAATAACCCTAACCTTGGATCCTTAAACCTAACCCCTAACACTTACTTTAACCCCAAACCCTAACCCTAATCCTAAGCATTAAACCTAACCCTATCTCTTAACCCTAACGCTAGCCCTTACCCTAACGCCTAGATCTAACCCTAAATCTAACCTACCGCCTAATCCTAACCTTAAGCCCTAATGCTAACACTAACCCTGAACCCTAAACCTACCCGTAACCCTTAACACTAACCCTATCCGTGAACCTTAACCCTGACCCTAACCATTACCCGCACCCAAGCATTTAACCCTGATTCTAACCCTAATCCTCAATGATAAACCTAACACTAAACCCTAAACCTAAGCTCAACAGTTAACCCTAATCCTATCCCTTAACCCTAACCCTAACCCTAATGCTAACCCCTAAACCTAACCCTAACCGTGACCAGTAAACCTAACCATAACCTCTAACACAAACCATAGCACATAACTCTAACCCTAAAACTAACCCTAACCCTAACCCTAACCCTAAACCCTAACTCTTAACCTTAACCCTAAGCGTTAACTCTCACGCTAACATTTAATCCTAACCCTAATCCTAATCTTCAACCCTAAACCTAACACTTAACCCTAACCCTGTACCAAACTCTAACCCCTCATCTTAACCCTAACCGTAAACCTCAACCCTAAACCAAAGTGTAACCGTTAAACCTAAGAGTAACCTTTAACCCTAACCCTAATCCCTAAACCTAAGCCCTCACCCTAACACTAAACTTCATCCTTAACCCTAACCAGAATCCTAACCCTAAATCTAATTCTCAGACTTCTTGCTTTCTTAGAGTTTAGAAAGCCTGCAATCCTCCCATGCCATGCGTGAAAGGAGGCTCTACCACTGTGTCCTGCGTGAAACCCACGGGCCCATACCCAGAGTATGATAGAGTGGGTTCCTGGGTACAATCCCAGCCCCCTAAACTCCCCCCGCCCGCCTAATGCAGACAGGGCCCGTGCGCTAAGCATAAACAATACCTTTAACAGATAACCCTAACCCTGAACATAACACCCAACCCTGTTCCTATTTCTCCCCTTAACACGTAAACCTCACCGTGCGCCTAACTTTAACCTCTTATCCTAACGTTAATGCATAACCTATTTCCTGAGAACAACCCCTATCCCATAATTCTAACCCTATCTCCTAGTCATCACTGTGACACCTAATCCCTAACCCTAATTCTAAACCGCTAACCCTAACCGTAACCCTACCTACAACCCTAACACTGACAGTAACCCTTACTTCTAACCCCAACGCTATGCCTAACAAAAACCCTACCCCTTGACCCTAACCCTTCACCCTAACCCCTAAGCCTTACCCTAACCCTTAACCCTAATCCTAATCCTAACCATTAAACCTAACCCTAGCTCTTAAAGCTAACCCTAAACCTTACCCTCACGACTAGACCTAACCCTGACACTAACCTAACACCTAACCCTAACCAGAAACCCTAAAGCTAACCCTGACCCTATCCCTAACCCTAGCAGTAAACTTTAACCCTAAACCTAAGTCCAACCCGTAACCCTAATCCTATCCTTTTACCTTAAAACTAACCCCTAATCCTAACCCCTATACCTCACCCTAACTCTAACCCCAATCCTAATTCTAACCATACCCCTTAATAATACACTAACTCCTAACCGCTAACCCTAACACTAACCAAAAACCCTAATCACTAATCCCTAACCCTAACGCTTAACCTTTACCCTAACCGTTAACCCTCACCCTAAATCTTAACACTGACCCTAACCTTAACCTTTAACTCTAAGCCTAACCCTTAACCCTACAGTAAGGAAGACCCTTAATGCTAATGGGATCCCTTATCCCTAACCCTAACACTACAGCTAAAAATAACCCTAACCTTGGATCCTTAAACCTAACCCCTAACACTTACTTTAACCCCAAACCCTAACCCTAATCCTAAGCATTAAACCTAACCCTATCTCTTAACCCTAACGCTAGCCCTTACCCTAACGCCTAGATCTAACCCTAAATCTAACCTACCGCCTAATCCTAACCTTAAGCCCTAATGCTAACACTAACCCTGAACCCTAAACCTACCCGTAACCCTTAACACTTACCCTATCCGTGAACCTTAACCCTGACCCTAACCATTACCCGCACCCAAGCATTTAACCCTGATTCTAACCCTAATCCTCAATGATAAACCTAACACTAAACCCTAAACCTAAGCTCAACAGTTAACCCTAATCCTATCCCTTAACCCTAACCCTAACCCTAATGCTAACCCCTAAACCTAACCCTAACCGTGACCAGTAAACCTAACCCTAACCTCTAACACAAACCATAGCACATAACTCTAACCCTAAAACTAACCCTAACCCTAACCCTAACCCTAAACCCTAACTCTTAACCTTAACCCTAAGCGTTAACTCTCACGCTAACCTTTAATCCTAACCCTAATCCTAATCTTCAACCCTAAACCTAACACTTAACCCTAACCCTGTACCAAACTCTAACCCCTCATCTTAACCCTAACCGTAAACCTCAACCCTAAACCAAAGTGTAACCGTTAAACCTAAGAGTAACCTTTAACCCTAACCCTAATCCCTAACCCTAAGCCCTCACCCTAACACTAAACTTCATCCTTAACCCTAACCAGAATCCTAACCCTATATCTAATTCTCAGACTTCTTGCTTTCTTAGAGTTTAGAAAGCCTGCAATCCTCCCATGCCATGCGTGAAAGGAGGCTCTACCACTGTGTCCTGCATGAAACCCACGGGCCCATACCCAGAGTATGATAGAGTGGGTTCTCGGGTACCATCCCAGCCCCCTAAACTCCCCCCGCCCGCCTAATGCAGACAGGGCCCGTGCGCTAAGCATAAACAATACCTTTAACAGATAACCCTAACCCTGAACATAACACCCAACCCTGTTCCTATTTCTCCCCTTAACACGTAAACCTCACCGTGCGCCTAACTTTAACCTCTTATCCTAACGTTAATGCATAAACCGTTTCCTGAGAACAACCCCTATCCCATAATTCTAACCCTATCTCCTAGTCATCACTGTGACAGCTAATCCCTAACCCTAATTCTAAACCGCTAACCCTAACCGTAACCCTACCTACAACCCTAACACTGACAGTAACCCTTACTTCTAACCCCAACGCTATGCCTAACAAAAACCCTAACCCTTGACCCTAACCCTTCACCCTAACCCCTAAGCCTTACCCTAACCCTTAACCCTAATCCTAATCCTAACCATTAAACCTAACCCTAGCTCTTAAAGCTAACCCTAAACCTTACCCTCACGACTAGACCTAACCCTGACACTAACCTAACACCTAACCCTAACCAGAACCCCTAAAGCTAACCCTGAACCCTATCCCTAACCCTAGCAGTAAACTTTAAGCCTAAACCCAAGCCCAACCCGTAACCCTAATCCTATCCTTTTACCCTAAAACTAACCCCTAAACCTAACCCCTATACCTCACCCTAACTCTAACCCCAATCCTAATTCTAACCATACCCCTTCATAAAACACTAACTCCTAACCGCTAACCCTAACACTAACCAAAAACCCTAATCACTAATCCCTAACCCTAACGCTTAACCTTTACCCTAACCGTTAACCCTCACCCTAAATCTTAACACTGACCCTAACCTTAACCTTTAACTCTAAGCCTAACCCTTAACCCTACAGTAAGGAAGACCCTTAATGCTAATGGGATCCCTTATCCCTAACCATAACACTACAGCTAAAAATAACCCTAACCTTGGATCCTTAAACCTAACCCCTAACTCTTACTTTAACCCCAAACCTTAACCCTAATCCTAAGCATTAAACCTAACCCTATCTCTTAACCCTAACGCTAGCCCTTACCCTAACGCCTAGATCTAACCCTAAATCTAACCTACCGCCTAATCCTAACCTTAAGCCCTAATGCTAACACTAACCCTGAACTCTAAACCTACCCGTAACCCATAACACTAACCCTATTCGTGAACCTAAACCCTGACCCTAACCATTACTCGCACCCAAGCATTTAACCCTGACCCTAACCCTAATCCTTAATGCCTACCTTAACACTAAACCCTAACCCTAAGCCCAACACTTAACCCTAATCGTATCCCCTAACCCTAACCCTAACCCTAATGCTAACCCCTAAACGTAACCCTAACCGTGACCAGTAAACCTAACCCTAACCTCTAACACAAACCATAGCACATAACTCTAACCCTAAAACTAACCCTAACACTAAACCTAACCCTAAACCCTAACTCTTAACCTTAACGCTAAGCGTTAACTCTCACGCTAACCTTTAATCCTAACCCTAATCCTAATCTTCAACCCTAAACCTAACACTTAACCCTAACCCTCTACCAAACCCTAACCCCTCATCTTAACCCTAACCGTAAACCTCAACCCTAAACCAAAGTGTAAACGTTAAACCTAAGAGTAACCTTTAACCCTAAACCTAATCCCTAACCCTAAGCCCTCACCCTAACACTAAACTTCATCCTTAACCCTAACCAGAATCCTAACCCTAAATCTAATTCTCAGACTTCTTGCTTTCTTAGAGTTTAGAAAGCCTGCAATCCTCCCATGCCATGCGTGAAAGGAGGCTCTACCACTGTGTCCTGCATGAAACCCACGGGCCCATACCCAGAGTATGATAGAGTGGGTTCCTGGGTACAATCCCAGCCCCCTAAACTCCCCCCGCCCGCCTAATGCAGACAGGGCCCGTGCGCTAAGCATAAACAATACCTTTAACAGATAACCCTAACCCTGAACATAACACCCAACCCTGTTCCTATTTCTCCCCTTAACACGTAAACCTCACCGTGCGCCTAACTTTAACCTCTTATCCTAACGTTAATGCATAACCCATTTCCTGAGAACAACCCCTATCCCATAATTCTAACCCTATCTCCTAGTCATCACTGTGACACCTAATCCCTAACCCTAATTCTAAACCGCTAACCCTAACCGTAACCCTACCTACAACCCTAACACTGACAGTAACCCTTACTTCTAACCCCAACGCTATGCCTAACAAAAACCCTACCCCTTGACCCTAACCCTTCACCCTAACCGCTAAGCCTTACCCTAACCCTTAACCCTAATCCTAATCCTAACCAACAAACCTAACCCTAGCTCTTAAAGCTTACCCTAAACCTTACCCTCACGACTAGACCTAACCCTGACACTAACCTAACACCTAACCCTAACCAGAAACCCTAAAGCTAACCCTGAACCCTATCCCTAACCCTAGCAGTAAACTTTAACCCTAAACCTAAGCCCAACCCGCAACCCTAATCCTATCCTTTTACCCTAAAACTAACCCCTAAACCTAACCCCTATACCTCACCCTAACTCCAACCCCAATCCTAATTCTAACCATACCCCTTCATAAAACACTGACTCCTAACCGCTAACCCTAACACTAACCAAAAACCCTAATCACTAATCCCTAACCCTAACGCTTAACCTTTACCCTAACCGTTAACCCTCACCCTAAATCTTAACACTGACCCTGACCTTAACCTTTAACTCTAAGCCTAACCCTTAACCCTACAGTAAGGAAGACCCTTAATGCTAATGGGATCCCTTATCCCTAACCCTAACACTACAGCTAAAAATAACCCTAACCTTGGATCCTTAAACCTAACCCCTAACACTTACTTTAACCCCAAACCCTAACCCTAATCCTAAGCATTAAACCTAACCCTATCTCTTAACCCTAATGCTAGCCCTTACCCTAACGCCTAGATCTAACCTAAATCTAACCTACCGCCTAATCCTAACCTTAAGCCCTAATGCTAACTCTTACCCTGAACCCTAAACCTACCCGTAACCCTTAACACTAACCCTAGCCGTGAACCTAAACCCTGACCCTAACCATTACCCGCACCCAAGCATTTAACCCTGACCCTAACCCTAATCCTTAATGCTAACCCTAACACTAAACCCTAACCCTAAGCCCAACACTTATCCCTAATCCTATCCCTTAACCCTAACCCTAACCCTAATGCTACCCCCTAAACGTAACCCTAACCGTGACCAGTAAAGCTAACCGTAACCTGTAACACAAGCCATAGCACATAAGTCTAACCCTAAAACTAACCCTAACCCTAACCCTAACCCTAAACCCTAACTCTTAACATTAACACTAAGCGTTTACTCTCACGCTAACCTTTAATCCTAACCCTATTCCTAATCTTCAACCCTAAACCTAACACTTAACCCTAACCCTGTACCAAACCCTAACCCCTCATCTTAACCCTAACGGTAAACCTCGACCCTAAACCAAAGTGTAACCGTTAAACCTAAGAGTAACCTTTAACCCTAACCCTAATCCCTAACCCTAAGCCCTCACCCTAACACTAAACTTCATCCTTAACCCTAACCAGAATCCTAACCCTAAATCTAATTCTCAGACTTCTTGCTTTCTTAGAGTTTAGAAAGCCTGCAATCCTCCCATGCCATGCGTGAAAAGAGGCTGTACCACTGTGTCCTGCATGAAACCCACGGGCCCATACCCAGATTATGATAGAGTGGGTCCCCGGGTACCATCCCAGCCCCCTAAACTCCCCCCGCCCGCCTAATGCAGACAGGGCCCGTGCGCTAAGCATAAACAATACCTTTAACAGATAACCCTAACCCTGAACATAACACCCAACCCTGTTCCTATTTCTCCCCTTAACACGTAAACCTCACGGTGCGCCTAACTTTAACCTCTTATCCTAACGTTAATGCATAACCCATTTCCTGAGAACAACCCCTATCCCATAATTCTAACCCTATCTCCTAGTCATCACTGTGACACATAATCCACAACCCTAATTCTAAACCGCTAACCCTAACCGTAACACTACCTACAACCCTAACACTGACAGTAACCCTTACTTCTAACCCCAACGCTATGCCTAACAAAAACCCTAACCCTTGACCCTAACCCTTCACCCTAACCCCTAAGCCTTACCCTAATCCTTAACCCTAATCTTAATCCTAACCATTAAACCTAACCCTAGCTCTTAAAGCTAACCCTAAACCTTACCCTCACGACTAGGCCTAACCCTGACACTAACATAACACCTAAACCTAACCAGAACCCCTAAAGCTAACCCTGAAACCTATCGCTAACCCCTGCAGTAATCTTTAACCCTAAACCTAAGCCCAACCCGTAACCCTAATCCTATCCTTTTACCCTAAAACTAACCCCTAAACGTAACCCCTATACCTCACCCTAACACTAACCCCAATCCTAATTCTAACCATACCCCTTCATAAAACACTAACTCCTAACCGCTAACCCTAAAACTAACCAAAAACCCTAATCACTAATCCCTAAGGCTAACGCTTAACCTTTACCCTAACGGTTAACCCTCACCCTAAATCTTAACACTGACCCTAACCTTAACCTTTAACTCTAAGCCTAACCCTTAACCCTACAGTAAGGAAGACCCTTAATGCTAATGGGATCCCTTATCCCTAACCCTAACACTACAGCTAAAAATAACCCTAACATTGGATCCTTAAACCTAACCCCTAACACTTACTTTAACCCGAAACCCTAACCCTAATCCTAAGCATTAAACCTAACCCTATCTCTTAACCCTAACGCTAGCCCTTACCCTAACGCCTAGATCTAACCCTAAATCTAACCTACCGCCTAATCCTAACCTTAAGCCCCAATGCTAACACTAACCCTGAACCCTAAACCTACCCGTAACGCTTAACACTAACCCTATCCGTGAACCTTAACCCTGACCCTAACCATTACCCGCACCCAAGCATTTAACCCTGACACTAACCCTAATCCTTAATGATAACCCTAACACTAAACCCTAATCCTAAGCCCAACATTTAACACTAATCCTATCCCTTTACCCTAATCCTAACCCTAACCCTAATGCTAACCCCTAAACGTAACCCTAACCGTGACCAGTAAACCTAACCCTAACCTCTAACACAAACCATAGCACATAACTCTAACCCTAAAACTAACCCTAACCCTAACCCTAAACCTAAACCCTAACTCTTAACCTTAACCCTAAGCGTTATCTCTCACGCTAACCTTTAATCCTAACCCTAATCCTAATCTTCAACCCTAAACATAACACTTAACCCTAACCCTGTACCAAACCCTAACCCCTCATCTTAACCCTAACTATAAACCTCAACCCTAAACCAAAGAGTAACCGTTAAACCTAAGAGTAACCCTTAAGCCTAACCCTAATCCCTAACCCTAAGCCCTCACCCTAACACTAAACTTCATCCTTAACCCTAACCAGAATCCTAACCCTAAATCTAATTCTCAGACTTCTTGCTTTCTTAGAGTTTAGAAAGCCTGCAATCCTCCCATGCCATGCGTGAAAGGAGGCTCTACCACTGTGTCCTGCATGAAACCCACGGGCCCATACCCAGAGTATGATAGAGTGGGTTCCCGGGTACAATCCCAGCCCCCTAAACTCCCCCCGCCCGCCTAATGCAGACAGGGCCCGTGCGCTAAGCATAAACAATACCTTTAACAGATAACCCTAACCCTGAACATAACACCCAACCCTGTTCCTATTTCTCCCCTTAACACGTAAACCTCACCGTGCGCCTAACTTTAACCTCTTATCCTAACGTTAATGCATAACCCATTTCCTGAGAACAACCCCTATCCCATAATTCTAACCCTATCTCCTAGTCATCACTGTGACACCTAATCCCTAACCCTAATTCTAAACCGCTAACCCTAACCGTAACCCTACCTACAACCCTAACACTGACAGTAACCCTTACTTCTAAACCCAACGCTATGCCTAACCAAAACCCTAACCCTTGACCCTAACCCTTCACCCTAACCCCTAAGCCTTACCCTAACCCTTAACCCTAATCCTAATCCTAACCATTAAACCTAACCCTAGCTCTTAAAGCTAACCCTAAACCTTACCCTCACGACTAGACCTAACCCTCACACTAACCTAACACCTAACCCTAACCAGAACCCCTAAAGCTAACCCTGAACCCTATCCCTAACCCTAGCAGTAAACTTTAACCCTAAACCTAAGCCCAACCCGTAACCCTAATCCTATCCTTTTACCCTAAAACTAACCCCTAATCCTAACCCCTATACCTAACCCTAACTCTAACCCCAATCCTAATTCTAACCATACCCCTTCATAAAACACTAACTCCTAACCGCTAACCCTAACACTAACCAAAAACCCTAATCACTAATCCCTAACCCTAACGCTTAACCTTTACCCTAACCGTTAACCCTCACCCTAAATCTTAACACTGACCCTAACCTTAACCTTTAACTCTAAGCCTAACCCTTAACCCTAAAGTAAGGAAGACCCTTAATGCTAATGGGATCCCTTATCCCTAACCCTAACACTACAGCTAAAAATAACCCTAACCTTGGATCCTTAAACCTAACCCCTAACACTTACTTTAACCCCAAACCCTAACCCTAATCCTAAGCATTAAACCTAACCCTATCTCTTAACCCTAACGCTAGACCTTACACTAACGCCTAGATCTAACCCTAAATCTAACCTACCGCCTAATCCTAACCTTAAGCCCTAATGCTAACACTAACCCTGAACCCTAAACCTACCCGTAACCCTTAACACTAACCCTATCCGTGAACCTAAACCCTGACCCTAACCATTACCCGCACCCAAGCATTTAACCCTGACCCTAACCCTAATCCTTAATGCCAACCTTAACACTAAACCCTAACCCTAAGCCCAATACTTAACCCTAATCCTATCCCCTAACCCTAACCCTAACCCTAATGCTAACCCCTAAACGTAACCCTAACCGTGACCAGTAAACCTAACCCTAACCTCTAACACAAACCATAGCACTTAACTCTAACCCTAAAACTAACCCTAAACCTAACCCTAACCCTAACTCTTAACCTTAACCCTAAGCGTTAACTCTCACGCTAACCTTTAATCCTAACCCTAATCCTAATCTTCAACCCTAAACCTAACACTTAACCCTAACCCTGTACCAAACCCTAACCCCTCATCTTAACCCTAACGGTAAACCTAAACCCTAAACCAAAGTGTAACCGTTAAACCTAAGAGTAACCTTTAACCCTAACCCTAATCCCTAACCCTAAACCCTCACCCTAACACTAAACTTCATCCTTAACCCTAACCAGAATCCTAACCCTAAATCTAATTCTCAGACTTCTTGCTTTCTTAGAGTTTAGAAAGCCTGCAATCCTCCCATGCCATGCGTGAAAGGAGGCTCTACCACTGTGTCGTGCATGAAACCCACGGGGCCATACCCAGAGTATGATAGAGTGGGTTCCCGGGTACAATCCCAGCCCCCTAAACTCCCCCCGCCCGCCTAATCCAAACAGGGCCCGTGCGCTAAGCATAAACCATACCTTTAACAGATAACCCTAACCCTGAACATAACACCCAACCCTGTTCCTATTTCTCCCCTTAACACGTAAACCTCACCGTGCGCCTAACTTTAACCTCTTATGCTAACGTTAATGCATAACCCATTTCCTGAGAACAACCCCTATCCCATAATTCTAACCCTATCTCCTAGTCATCACTGTGACACCTAATCCCTAACCCTAATTCTAAACCGGTAACCCTAACCGTAACCCTACCTACAACCCTAACACTGACAGTAACCCTTACTTCTAACCCCAACGCTATGCCTCACAAAAACCCTAACCCTTGACCCTAACCCTTCACCCTAACCCCTAAGCCTTACCCTAACCCTTAACCCTAATCCTAATCCTAACCATTAAACCTAACCCTAGCTCTTAAAGCTAACCCTAAACCTTACCCTCACGACTAGACCTAACCCTGACACTAACCTAACACCTAACCCTAACCAGAACCCCTAAAGCTAACCCTGAACCCTATCCCTAACCCTAGCAGTAAACTTTAGCCATAAACCTAAGCCCAACCCGTAACCCTAATCCTATCCTTTTACCCTAAAACTAACCCCTAAACCTAACCCCTATACCTCACCCTAACTCTAACCCCAATCCTAATTCTAACCATACCCTTTCATAAAACACTAACTCCTAACCGCTAACCCTAACACTAACCAAAAACCCTAATCACTAATCCCTAACCCTAACGCTTAACCTTTACCCTAACCATTAACCCTCACCCTAAATCTTAACACTGACCCTAACCTTAACCTTTAACTCTAAGCCAAACCTTAACCCTACAGTAAGGAAGACCCTTAATGCTAATGGGATCCCTTATCCCTAACCCTAACACTACAGCTAAAAATAACCCTAACCTTGGATCCTTAAACCTAACCCCTAACACTTACTTTATCCCCAAACCCTAACCCTAATCCTAAGCATTAAACCTAACCCTATCTCTTAACCCTAACGCTAGCCCTTACCCTAACGCCTAGATCTAACCCTAAATCTAACCTACCGCCTAATCCTAACCTTAAGCCCTAATGCTAACACTAACCCTGAACCCTAAACCTACCCGTAACCCTTAACACTAACCCCATCCGTGAACCTTAAAACTGACCCTAACCATTACCCGACCCCAAGCATTTAACACTGATTCTAACCCTAATTCTTAATGGTAAACCTAACACTAAACCCTAACCCTAAGCCCAACACTTAACCCTAATCCTATCCCTTAACCCTAACCCTAACCCTAATGCTACCCCCTAAACGTAACCCTAACCGTGACCAGTAAACCTAACCCTACCTCTAACACAAACCATAGCACATAACTCTAACCCTAAAACTAACCCTAACCCTAAACCTAACCCTAAACCCTAACTCTTAACCTTAACCCTAAGCGTTAACTCTCACGCTAACCTTTAATCCTAACCCTAATCCTAATCTTCAACCCTAAACCTAACACTTAACCCTAACCCTGTTCCACACCCTAACCTCTCATCTTAACCCTAACCGTAAACCTCAACCCTAAACCAAAGTGTAACCGTTAAACCTGAGAGTAACCTTTAACCCTAACCCTAATCCCTAACCCTAAGCCCTCACCCTAACACTAAACTTCATCCTTAACCCTAACCAGAATCCTAACCCTAAATCTAATTCTCAGACTTCTTGCTTTCTTAGAGTTTAGAAAGCCTGCAATCCTCCCATGCCATGCGTGAAAGGAGGCTCTACCACTGTGTCCTGCATGAAACCCACGGGCCCATACCCAGAGTATGATAGAGTGGGTTCCCGGGTACAATCCCAGCCCCCTAAACTCCCCCCGCCCGCCTAATGCAGACAGGGCCCGTGCGCTAAGCATAAACAATACCTTTAACAGATAACCCTAACCCTGAACATAACACCCAACCCTGTTCCTATTTCTCCCCTTAACACGTAAACCTCACCGTGCGCCTAACTTTAACCTCTTATCCTAACGTTAATGCATAACCCATTTCCTGAGAACAACCCCTATCCCATAATTCTAACCCTATCTCCTAGTCATCACTGTGACACCTAATCCCTAACCCTAATTCTAAACCGCTAACCCTAACCGTAACCCTACCTACAACCCTAACACTGACAGTAACCCTTACTTCTAACCCCAACGCTATGCCTAACAAAAACCCTAACCCTTGACCCTAACCCTTCACCCTAACCCCTAAGCCTTACCCTAACCCTTAACCCTAATCCTAATCCTAACCATTAAACCTAACCCTAGCTCTTAAAGCTAACCCTAAACCTTACCCTCACGACTAGACCTAACCCTGACACTAACCTATCACCTAACCCTAACCAGAACCCCTAAAGCTAATCCTGAACCCTATCCCTAACCCTAGCAGTAAACTTTAACCCTAAACGTAAGCCTAACCCGTAACCCTAATCCTATCCTTTTACCCTAAAACTAACCCCTAAACCTAACCCCTATACCTCACCCTAACTCTAACCCCAATCCTAATTCTAACCATACCCCTTCATAAAACACTAACTCCTAACCGCTAACCCTAACACTAACCAAAAACCCTAATCACTAATCCCTAACCCTAACGCTTAACCTTTACCCTAACCGTTAACCCTCACCCTAAATCTTAACACTGACCCTAACCTTAACCTTTAACTCTAAGCCTAACCCTTAACCCTACAGTAAGGAAGACCCTTAATGCTAATGGGATCCCTTATCCCTAACCCTAACACTACAGCTAAAAATAACCCTAACCTTGGATCCTTAAACCTAACCCCTAACACTTACTTTAACCCCAAACCCTAACCCTAATCCTAAGCATTAAACCTAACCCTATCTCTTAACCCTAACGCTAGCCCTTACCCTAACGCCTACATCTAACCCTAAATCTAACCTACCGCCTAATCCTAACCTTAAGCCCTAATGCTAACACTAACCCTGAACCCTAAACCTACCCGTAACCCTTAGCACTAACCCTATCCGTGAACCTAAACCCTGACCCTAACCATTACCCGCACCCAAGCATTTAACCCTGACCCTAACCCTAATCCTTAATGCTAACTCTAACACTAAACCCTAACCGTAAGCCCAACAATTACCCCTAATCCTATCCCTTAACCCTAACCCTAAAACTAATGCTACCCCCTAAACGTAACCCTAACCGTGACCAGTAAACCTAACCCTAACCTCTAACACAAATCATAGCACTTAACTCTAACCCTAAAACTAACCCTAAACCTAACCCTAAACCCTAACTCTTAACCTTAACCCTAAGCGTTAACTCTCACACTAACCTTTAATCCTAACCCTAATCCTAATCTTCAACCCTAAACCTAACACTTAACCCTAACCCTGTACCACACCCTAACCCCTCATCTTAACCCTAACCGTAAACCTCAACCCTAAACCAAAGTGTAACCGTTAAACCTAAGAGTAACCTTTAACCCTAACCCTAATCCCTAACACTAAGCCCTCACCCTAACACTAAACTTCATCCTTAACCCTAACCAGAATCCTAACCCCAAATCTAATTCTCAGACTTCTTGCTTTCTTAGAGTTTAGAAAGCCTGCAATCCTCCCATGCCATGCGTGAAAGGAGGCTCTACCACTGTGTCCTGCATGAAACCCACGGGCCCATACCCAGAGTATGATAGAGTGGGTCCCCGGGTACAATCCGAGCCCCCTAAACTCCCCCCGCCCGCCTAATGCAGACAGGGCCCGTGCGCTAAGCATAAACAATACCTTTAACAGATAACCCTAACCCTGAACATAACACCCAACCCTGTTCCTATTTCTCCCCTTAACACGTAAACCTCGCCGTGCGCCTAACATTAACCTCTCATCCTAACGTTAATGCATAACCCATTTCCTGAGAACAACCCCTATCCCATAATTCTAACCCTATCTCCTAGTCATCACTGTGACACCTAATCCCTAACCCTAATTCTAAACCGCTAACCCTAACCGTAACCCTACCTACAACCCTAACACTGACAGTAACCCTTACTTCTAACCCCAACGCTATGCCTAACATGAACCCTAACACTTGACCCTAAACCTTCACCCTAACCCCTAAGCCATACCCTAACCCTTAACCCTAATCCTAATCCTAACCATTAAACCTAACCCTAGCTCTTAAAGCTAACCCTAAACCTTACCCTCACGACTAGACCTAACCCTGAAACTAACCTAACACCTAACCCTAACCAGAACCCCTAAAGCTAACCCTGAACCCTATCCCTAACCCTAGCAGTAAACTTTAACCCTAAACCTAAGCCCAACCCGTAACCCTAATCCTATCCTTTTACCCTAAAACTAACCCCTAAACCTAACCCCTATACCTCACCCTAACTCTAACCCCAATCCTAATTCTAACCATACCCCTTCATAAAACACTAACTCCTAACCGCTAACCCTAACACTAACCAAAAACCCTAATCACTAATCCCTAACCCTAACGCTTAACCTTTACCCTAACCGTTAACCCTCACCCTAAATCTTAACACTGACCCTAACCTTAACCTTTAACTCTAAGCCTAACCCTTAACCCTAAAGTAAGGAAGACCCTTAATGCTAATGGGATCCCTTATCCCTAACCCTAACACTACAGCTAAAAATAACCCTAACCTTGGATCCTTAAACCTAACCCCTAACACTTACTTTAACCCCAAACCCTAACCCTAATCCTAAGCATTAAACCTAACCCTATCTCTTAACCCTAACGCTAGCCCTTACCCTAACGCCTAGATCTAACCCTAAATCTAACCTACCGTCTAATCCTAACCTTAAGCCCTAATGCTAAATCTAATCCTGAACCCTAAACCTACCCGTAACCCTTAACACTAACCCTATCCGTGAAACTTAACCCTGACCCTAACCATTACCCGCACCCAAGCATTTAACCCTGACCCTAACCCTAATCCTTAATGCTAACCCTAACACTAAACCCTAACCCTAAGCCCAACACTTAACCCTAATCCTATCCCTTAACCCTAACCCTAACCCTAATGCTAACCCCTAAACGTAACCCTAACCGTGACCAGTAAACCTAACCCTAACCTCTAACACAAACCATAGCACATAACTCTAACCCTAAAACTAACCCTAACCCTAACCCTAAACCCTAACTCTTAACCTTAACCCTAAGCGTTAACTCTCACGCTAACCTTTAATCCTAACCCTAATCCTAATCTTCAACCCTAAACCTAACACTAAACCCTAACCCTGTACCAAACCCTAACCCCTCATCTTAACCCTAACCGTAAAACTCAACCCTAAACCAAAGTGTAACCGTTAAACCAAAGAGTAACTTTTAACCCCAACCTTAATCCCTAACCCTAAGCCCTCACCCTAACACTAAATTTCATCCTTAACCCTAACCCTAACCCTAACCCTAAACCCTAACTCTTAACCTTAACCCTAAGCGTTAACTCTCACGCTAACCTTTAATCCTAACCCTAATCCTAATCTTCAACCATAAACCTAACACTTAACCCTAACCCTGTACCAAACCCTAACCCCTCATCTTAACCCTAACCGTAAACCTCAACCCTAAACCAAAGTGTAACCGTTAAACCTAAGAGTAACCTTTAACCCTAACCCTAATCCCTAACCCTAAGCCCTCACCCTAACACTAAACTTTATCCTTAACCCTAACCATAATCATAACCCTAAATCTAATTCTCAGACTTCTTGCTTTCTTAGAGTTTAGAAAGCCTGCAATCCTCCCATGCCATGCGTGAAAGGAGGCTCTACCACTGGGTCCTGCATGAAACCCACGGGCCCATACCCAGAGTATGATAGAGTGGGTTCCCGGGTACAATCCCAGCCCCCTAAACTCCCCCCGCCCGCCTAATGCAGACAGGGCCCGTGCGCTAAGCATAAACAATACCTTTAACAGATAACCCTAACCCTGAACATAACACCCAACCCTGTTCCTATTTCTCCCCTTAACACGTAAACCTCACCGTGCGCCTAACTTTAACCTCTTATCCTAACGTTAATGCATAACCCATTTCCTGAGAACAACCCCTATCCCATAATTCTAACCCTATCTCCTAGTCATCACTGTGACACCTAATCCCTAACCCTAATTCTAAACCGCTAACCCTAACCGTAACCCGACCTACAACCCTAACACTGACAGTAAACCTTACTTCTAACCCCAACGCTATGCCTAACAAAAACCCTAACCCTTGAGCCTAACCCTTCACCCTAACCCCTAAGCCTTACCCTAACCCTTAACCCTAATCCTAATCCTAACCATTAAACCTAACCCTAGCTCCTAAAGCTAACCCTAAACCTTACCGTCACGACTAGACCTAACCCTGACACTAACCTAACACCTAACCCTAACCAGAACCCCTAAAGCTAACCCTGAACCCTATCCCTAACCCTAGCAGTAAACTTTAACCCTAAACCTAAGCCCAACCCGTAACCCTAATCCTATCCTTTTACCCTAAAACTAACCCCTAAACCTAACCCCTATAACTCACCCTAACTCTAACCCAATCCTAATTCTAACCATACCCCTTCATAAAACACTAACTCCTAACCGCTAACCCTAACTCTAACCAAAACCCTAATCACTAATCCCTAACCCTAATGCTTAACCTTTACCCTAACCATTAACCCTCACCCTAAATCTTAACACTGACCCTAACCTTAACCTTTAACTCTAAGCCTAACCCTTAACCCTACAGGAAGGAAGACCCTTAATGCTAATGGGATCCCTTATCCCTAACCCTAACACTACAGCTAAAAATAACCCTAACCTTGGATCCTTAAACCTAACCCCTAACACTTACTTTAACCCCAAACCCTAACGCTAATCCTAAGCATTAAACCTAACACTATCTCTTAGCCCTAACGCTAGCCCTTACCCTAACGCCTAGATCTAACCCTAAATCTAACCTACCGCCTAATCCTAACCTTAAGCCCTAATGCTAACTCTAACCCTGAAACCTAAACCTACCCGTAACCCTTAACACTAACCCTATCCGTGAACCTTAACCCTGACCCTAACCATTACCCGCACCCAAGCATTTAACCCTGACCCTAACCCTAATCCTTAATGCTAACCCTAACACTAAACCCTAACCCTAAGCCCAACACTTAACCCTAATCCTATCCCTTAACCCTAACCCTAACCCTAATGCTAACCCCTAAACGTAACCCTAACCGTGACCAGTAAACCTAACCCTAACCTCTAACACAAACCATAGCACATAACTCTAACCCTAAAACTAACCCTAAACCTAACCCTAAACCCTAACTCTTAACCCTAACCCTAAGCGTTAACTCTCACGCTAACCTTTAATCCTAACCCTAATCCTAATCTTCAACCCTAAACCTAACACTTAACCCTAACCCTGTACCAAACTCTAACCCCTCATCTTAACCCTAACGGTAAACCTAAACCCTAAACCAAAGTGTAACCGTTAAACCTAAGAGTAACCTTTAACCCTAACCCTAATCCCTAACCCTAAACCCTCACCCTAACACTAAACTTCATCCTTAACCCTAACCAGAATCCTAACCCTAAATCTAATTCTCAGACTTCTTGCTTTCTTAGAGTTTAGAAAGCCTGCAATCCTCCCATGCCATGCGTGAAAGGAGGCTCTACCACTGTGTCCTGCATGAAACCCACGGGCCCATACCCAGAGTATGATAGAGTGGGTTCCCGGGTACAATCCCAGCCCCCTAAACTCCCCCCGCCCGCCTAATGCAGACAGGGCCCGTGCGCTAAGCATAAACAATACCTTTAACAGATAACCCTAACCCTGAACATAACACCCAACCCTGTTCCTATTTCTCCCCTTAACACGTAAACCTCACCGTGCGCCTAACTTTAACCTCTTATCCTAACGTTAATGCATAACCCATTTCCTGAGAACAACCCCTATCCCATAATTCTAACCCTATCTCCTAGTCATCACTGTGACACCTAATCCCTAACCCTAATTCTAAACCGCTAACCCTAACCGTAACCCGACCTACAACCCTAACACTGACAGTAAACCTTACTTCTAACCCCAACGCTATGCCTAACAAAAACCCTAACCCTTGACCCTAACCCTTCACCCTAACCCCTAAGCCTTACCCTAACCCTTAACCCTAATCCTAATCCTAACCATTAAACCTAACCCTAGCTCCTAAAGCTAACCCTAAACCTTACCGTCACGACTAGACCTAACCCTGACACTAACCTAACACCTAACCCTAACCAGAACCCCTAAAGCTAACCCTGAACCCTATCCCTAACCCTAGCAGTAAACTTTAACCCTAAACCTAAGCCCAACCCGTAACCCTAATCCTATCCTTTTACCCTAAAACTAACCCCTAAACCTAACCCCTATAACTCACCCTAACTCTAACCCAATCCTAATTCTAACCATACCCCTTCATAAAACACTAACTCCTAACCGCTAACCCTAACTCTAACCAAAACCCTAATCACTAATCCCTAACCCTAATGCTTAACCTTTACCCTAACCATTAACCCTCACCCTAAATCTTAACACTGACCCTAACCTTAACCTTTAACTCTAAGCCTAACCCTTAACCCTACAGGAAGGAAGACCCTTAATGCTAATGGGATCCCTTATCCCTAACCCTAACACTACAGCTAAAAATAACCCTAACCTTGGATCCTTAAACCTAACCCCTAACACTTACTTTAACCCCAAACCCTAACCCTAATCCTAAGCATTAAACCTAACACTATCTCTTAGCCCTAACGCTAGCCCTTACCCTAACGCCTAGATCTAACCCTAAATCTAACCTACCGCCTAATCCTAACCTTAAGCCCTAATGCTAACTCTAACCCTGAAACCTAAACCTACCCGTAACCCTTAACACTAACCCTATCCGTGAACCTTAACCCTGACCCTAACCATTACCCGCACCCAAGCATTTAACCCTGACCCTAACCCTAATCCTTAATGCTAACCCTAACACTAAACCCTAACCCTAAGCCCAACACTTAACCCTAATCCTATCCCTTAACCCTAACCCTAACCCTAATGCTAACCCCTAAACGTAACCCTAACCGTGACAAGTAAACCTAACCCTAACCTCTAACACAAACCATAGCACATAACTCTAACCCTAAAACTAACCCTAAACCTAACCCTAAACCCTAACTCTTAACCCTAACCCTAAGCGTTAACTCTCACGCTAACCTTTAATCCTAACCCTAATCCTAATCTTCAACCCTAAACCTAACACTTAACCCTAACCCTGTACCAAACCCTAACCCCTCATCTTAACCCTAACCGTAAACCTCAACCCTAAACCAAAGTGTAACCGTTAAACCTAAGAGTAACCTTTAACCCTAACCCTAATCCCTAACCCTAAGCCCTCACCCTAACACTAAACTTCATCCTTAACCCTAACCATAATCCTAACCCTAAATCTAATTCTCAGACTTCTTGCTTTCTTAGAGTTTAGAAAGCCTGCAATCCTCCCTTGCCATGTGTGAAAGGAGGCTCCACCACTGCGTCCTGCATGAAACCCACGGGCCCATACCCAGAATATAATAGAGTGGGTTCCCGGGTACAATCCCAGCCCCCTAAACTCCCCCCGCCCGCCTAATGCAGACAGGGCCCGTGCGCTTAGCATAAACAATACCTTTAACAGATAACCCTAACCCTGAACATAACACCCAACCCTGTTCCTATTTCTCCCCTTAACACGTAAACCTCACCGTGCGCCTAACTTTAACCTCTTATCCTAACGTTAATGCATAACCCATTTCCTGAGAACAACCCCTATCCCATAATTCTAACCCTATCTCCTAGTCATCACTGTGACACCTAATCCCTAACCCTAATTCTAAACCGCTAACCCTAACCGTAACCCTACCTACATCCCTAACACTGACAGTAACCCTTACTTCTAACCCCAACGCTATGCCTAACAAAAACCCTAACCCTTGACCCTAACCCTTCACCCTAACCCCTAAGCCTTACCCTAACCCTTAACCCTAATCCTAATCCTAACCATTAAACCTAACCCTAGCTCTTAAAGCTAACCCTAAACCTTACCCTCACGACTAGACCTAACCCTGACACTAACCTATCACCTAACCCTAACCAGAACCCCTAAAGCTAATCCTGAACCCTATCCCTAACCCTAGCAGTAAACTTTAACCCTAAACCTAAGCCCAACCCATAACCCTAATCCTATCCTTTTACCCTAAAACTAACCCCTAAACGTAACCCCTATACCTCACCCTAACTCTAACCCCAATCCTAATTCTAACCATACCCCTTCATAAAACACTAACTCCTAACCGCTAACCCTAACACTAACCAAAAACCCTAATCACTAATCCCTAACCCTAACGCTTAACCTTTACCCTGACCGTTAACCCTCACCCTAAATCTTAACACTGACCCTAACCTTAACCTTTAACTCTAAGCCTAACCCTTAACCCTACAGTAAGGAAGACCCTTAATGCTAATGGGATCCCTTATCCCTAACCCTAACACTACAGCTAAAAATAACCCTAACCTTGGATCCTTAAACCTAACCCCTAACACTTACTTTAACCCCAAACCCTAACCCTAATCCTAAGCGTTAAACCTAACCCTATCTCTTAACCCTAACGCTAGCCCTTACCCTAACGCCTAGATCTAACCGTAAATCTAACCTACCGCCTAATCCTAACCTTAAGCCCTAATGCTAACACTAACCCTGAACCCTAAACCTACCCGTAACCCTTAACACTAACCCTATCCGTGAACCTAAACCCTGACCCTAACCATTACCCGCACCCAAGCATTTAACCCTGACCCTAACCCTAATCCTTAATGCTAACCCTAACACTAAATCCTAACCCTAAGCCCAAAACTTACCCCTAACCCTATCCCGTAACCCTAACCCTAAAACTAATGCTACCCCCTAAACGTAACCCTAACCGTGACCAGTAAACCTAACCCTAACCTCTAACACAAACCATAGCACTTAACTCTAACCCTAAAACTAACCCTAACCCTAACTCTAAACCCTAACTCTTAACCTTAACCCTAAGCGTTAACTCTCACGCTAACCTTTAATCCTAACCCTAATCCTAATCTTCAACCCTAAACCTAACACTTAACCCTAACCCTGTACCACACCCTAACCCCTCATCTTAACCCTAACCGTAAACCTCAACCCTAAACCAAAGTGTAACCGTTAAACCTAAGAGTAACCTTTAACCCTAACCCTAATCCCTAACCCTAAGCCCTCACCCTAACACTAAACTTCATCCTTAACCCTAACCAGAATCCTAACCCTAAATCTAATTCTCAGACTTCTTGCTTTCTTAGAGTTTAGAAAGCCTGCAATCTTCCCATGCCATGCGTGAAAGGAGGCTCTACCACTGTGTCCTACATGAAACCCACGGGCCCATACCCAGAGTATGATAGACTGGGTTCCCGGGTACAATCCCAGCCCGCTAAACTCCCCCCGCCCGCCTAATGCAGACAGGGCCCGTGCGCTAAGCATAAACAATACCTTTAACAGATAACCCTAACCCTGAACATAACACCCAACCCTGTTCCTATTTCTCCCCTTAACACGTAAACCTCACCGTGCGCCTAACTTTAACCTCTTATCCTAACGTTAATGCATAACCCATTTCCTGAGAAAAACCCCTATCCCATAATTCTAACCCTATCTCCTAGTCATCACTGTGACACCTAATCCCTAACCCTAATTCTAAACCGCTAACCCTAACCGTAACCCTACCTACAACCCTAACACTGACAGTAACCCTTACTTCTAACCCCAACGCTATGCCTAACATAAACCCTAACCCTTGACCCTAACACTTCACCCTAACCCCTAAGCCTTACCCTAACCCTTAACCCTAATCCTAATCCTAACCATTAAACCTAACCCTAGCTCTTAAAGCTAACCCTAAACCTTACCCTCACGACTAGACCTAACCCTGACACTAACCTAACACCTAACCCTAACCAGAACCCCTAAAACTAACCCTGAAGCCTATCCCTAACCCTAGCAGTAAACTTTAACCCTAAACCTAAGCCCAACCCGTAACCCTAATCCTATCCTTTTACCCTAAAACTAACCCCTAAACCTAACCCCTATACCTCACCCTAACTCTAACCCCAATCCTAATTCTAACCATACCCCTTCATAAAACACTAACTCCTAACCGCTAACCCTAACACTAACCAAAAACCCTAATCACTAATCCCTAACCCTAACGCTTAACCTTTACCCTAACAGTTAACCCTCACCCTAAATCTTAACACTGACCCTAACCTTAACCTTTAACTCTAAGCCTAACCCTTAACCCTACAGTAAGGAAGACCCTTAATGCTAATGGGATCCCTTATCCCTAACCCTAACACTACAGCTAAAAATAACCCTAACCTTGGATCCTTAAACCTAACCCCTAACACTTACTTTAACCCCAAACCCTAACCCTAATCCTAAGCATTAAACCTAACCCTATCTCTTAACCCTAACGCTAGCCCTTACCCTAACGCCTAGATCTAACCCTAAATCTAACCTACCGCCTAATCCTAACCTTAAGCCCTAATGCTAACACTAACCGTGAACCCTAAACCTACCCGTAACCCTTAACACTAACCCTATCCGTGAACCTAAACCCTGACCCTAACCATTACCCGCACCCAGGCATTTAACCCTGACCCTAACCCTAATCCTTAATGCCAACCTTAACACTAAACCCTAACCCTAAGCCCAACACTTAACCCTAATCCTATCCCCTAACCCTAACCTTAACCCTAATGCTAACACCTAAACGTAACCCTAACCGTGACCAGTAAACCTAACCCTAACCTCTAACACAAACCATAGCACATAACTCTAACCCTAAAACTAACCCTAACCCTAACCCTAACCCTAAACCCTAACTCTTAACCTTAACCCTAAGCGTTAACTGTCACGCTAACCTTTAATCCTAACCCTAATCCTAATCTTCAACCCTAAACCTAACACTTAACCCTAACCCTGTACCAAACCCTAAACCCTCATCTTAACCCTAATCGTAAACCGCAACCCTAAACCAAAGTGTAACCGTTAAACCTAAGAGTAACCTTTAACTCTAACCCTAATCCCTAACCCTAAGCCCTCACCCTAACTCTAAACTTCATCCTTAACCCTAACCAGAATCCTAACCCTTAATCTAATTCTCAGACTTCTTGTTTTTTTAGAGTTTAGAAAGCCTACAATCCTCCCATGCCATGCGTGAAAGGAGGCTCTACCACTGTGTCCTGCATGAAACCCACGGGCCCATACCAAGAGTATGATAGAGTGGGTTCCCGGGTACAATCCCAGCCCCCTAAACTCCCCCCGCCCGCCTAATGCAGACAGGGCCCGTGCGCTAAGCATAAACAATACCTTTAACAGATAACCCTAACCCTGAACATAACACCCAACCCTGTTCCTATTTCTCCCCTTAACACGTAAACCTCACCGTGCGCCTAACTTTAACCTCTTATCCTAACGTTAATGCATAACCCATTTCCTGAGAACAACCCCCATCCCATAATTCTAACCCTATCTCCTAGTCATCACTGTGACACCTAATCCCTAACCCTAATTCTAAACCGCTAACCCTAACCGTAACCCTACCTACAACCCTAACACTGACAGTAACCCTTACTTCTAACCCCAACGCTATGCCTCACAAAAACCCTAACCCTTGACCCTAACACTTCACCCTAACCCCTAAGCCTTACCCTAACCCTTAACCCTAATCCTAATCCTAACCATTAAACCTAACCCTAGCTCTTAAAGCTAACCCTAAACTTTACCCTCACGACTAGACCTAACCCTGACACTAACCTAACACCTAACCCTAACCAAAACCCCTAAAGCTAACCCTGAACCCTATCCCTAACCCTAGCAGTAAACTTTAACCCTAAACCTAAGCCCAACCCGTAACCCTAATCCTATCCTTTTACCCTAAAACTAACCCCTAAACCTAACCCCTATACCTCACCCTAATTCTAACCCCAATCCTAATTCTAACCATACCCCTTCATAAAACACTAACTCCTAACCGCTAACCCTAACACTAACCAAAATCCCTAATCACTAATCCCTAACCCTAACGCTTAACCTTTACCCTAACAGTTAACCCTCACCCTAAATCTTAACACTGAACCTAACCTTAACCTTTAACTCTAAGCCTAACCCTTAACCCTACAGTAAGGAAGACCCTTAATGCTAATGGGATCCCTTATCCCTAACCCTAACACTACAGCTAAAAATAACCCTAACCTTGGATCCTTAAACCTAACCCCTAACACTTACTTTAACCCCAAACCCTAACCCTAATCCTAAGCATTAAACCTAACCCTATCTCTTAACCCTAACGCTAGCCCTTACCCTAACGCCTAGATCTAACCCTAAATCTAACCTACCGCTTAATCCTATCCTTAAGCCCTAATGCTAACACTAACACTGAACCCTAAAGCTACCCGTAACCCTTAACAATAACCCTGTCCGTGAACTTTAACCCTGACCCTAACCATTACGCGCACCCAGGCATTTAACCCTGACACTAACCCTAATCCTTAATGCTAACCCTAACACTAAACCCTAACCCTAAGCCCAACACTTATCCCTAATCCTATCCCTTAACCCTAACTCTAACCCTAATTCTAACCCCTAAACCTAACCCTAACCGTGACCAGTAAACCTAACCCTAACCTCTAACACAAACCATAGCACATAACTCTAACCCTAAAACTAACCCTAACCCTAAACCTAACCCTAAACCCTAACTCTTAACCTTAACCCTAAGCGTTAATTCTCACGCTAACCTTTAATCCTAACCGTAATCCTAATCTTCAACCCTAAACCTAACACTTAACCCTAACCCTGTACCAAACCCTAACCCCTCATCTTAACCCTAACAGTAAACCTCAACCCTAAACCAAAGTGTAGCCGTTAAACCTAAGAGTAACCTTTAACCCTAACCCTAATCCCTAACCCTAAGCCCTCACCCTAACACTAAGCTTCATCCTTAACCCTAACCATAATCCTAACCCTAAATCTAATTCTCAGACTTCTTGCTTTCTTAGAGTTTAGAATGCCTGCAATCCTCCCATGCCATGCATGAAAGGAGGCTCTACCACTGTGTCCTGCATGAAACCCACGGGCCCATACCCAGAGTATGATAGAGTGGGTTCCCGGGTACAATCCCAGCCCCCTAAACTCCCCTCGCCCGCCTAATGCAGACAGGGCCCGTGCGCTAAGCATAAACAATACCTTTAACAGATAACCCTAACCCTGAACATAACACCCAACCCTGTTCCTATTTCTCCCCTTAACACCTAAACCTCACCGTGCGCCTAACTTTAACCTCTTATCCTAACGTTAATGCATAACCCATTTCTGAGAACAACCCCTATCCCATAATTCTAACCCTATCTCCTAGTCATCACTGTGACACCTAATCCCTAACCCTAATTCTAAACCGCTAACCCTAACCGTAACCCTACCTACAACCCTAACACTGACAGTAACCCTTACTTCTAACCCCAACGCTGTGCCTAACAAAAACCCTAACCCTTGACCCTAACCCCTAAGCCTTACCCTAACCCTTAACCCTAATCCTAATCCTAACCATTAAACCTAACCCTAGCTCTTAAAGCTAACCCTAAACCTTACCCTCACGACTAGACCTAACCCTGACACTAACCTAACACCTAACCCTAACCAGAACCCCTAAAGCTAACCCTGAACCCTATCCCTAACTCCAGCAGGAAACTTTAACCCTAAACCTAAGCCCAACCCGTAACCCTAATCCTATCCGTTTACCCTAAAACTAACCCCTAAACCTAACCCCTATACCTCACCCTAACTCTAACCCCAATCCTAATTCTAACCATACCCCTTCATAAAACACTAACTCCTAACCGCTAACCCTAACACTAACCAAAAACCCTAATCACTAATCCCTAAACCTAACGCTTATCCTTTACCCTAACCGTTAACTCTCACCCTAAATCTTAACACTGATCCTAACCTTAACCTTTAACTCTAAGCCTAACCCTTAACCCTACAGTAAGGAAGACCCTTAATGCTAATGGGATCCCTTATCCCTAACCCTAACACTACAGCTAAAAATAACCCTAACCTTGGATCCTTAAACCTAACCCCTAACATTTACTTTAACCCCATTCCCTAACCCTAATCCTAAGCATTAAACCTAACCCTATCTCTTAACCCTAACGCTAGCCCTTACCCTAACGCCTAGATCTAACCCTAAATCTAACCTACCGCTTAATCCTATCCTTAAGCACTAATGCTAACACTAACCCTGAACCCTAAAGCTACCCGAAACCCTTAACAATAACCCTGTCCGTGAACTTTAACCCTGACCCTAACCATTACGCGCACCCAGGCATTTAACCCTGACCCTAACGCCAATCCTTAATGATAAACCTAACACTAAACCCTAACCCTAAGCCCAACACTTAACCCTAATCCTATCCCTTAACCCTAAACCTAACCCTAATGCTACCCCCTAAACGTAACCCTAACCGTGATCAGTAAACCTAACACTAACCTCTAACACAAACCATAGCACATAACGCTAACCCTAAAACTAACCCTAACCCTAACCCTAAACCCTAACTCTTAACCTTAACCCTAAGCGTTAACTCTCACGCTAACCTTTAATCCTAACCCTAATCCTAATCTTCAACCCTAAACCTAACTTTTAACCATTACCCTATACCAAACCCTAACCCCTCATCTTAACCCTAACCGTAAACCTCAACCCTAAACCAAAGTGTAACCGTTAAACCTAAGAGTAACCTTTAACCCTAACCCTAATACCTAACCCTAAGCCCTCACCCTAACACTAAATTTCATCCTTAACCCTAACCAGAATCCTAACCCTAAATCTAATTCTCAGACTTCTTTCTTCCTCAGAGTTTAGAAAGCCTGCAATCCTCCCATGCCATGCGTGAAAGGAGGCTCTACCACTGTGTCCTGCATGAAACCCACGGGCCCATACCCAGAGTATGATAGAGTTGGTCCCCTGGTACAATCCCAGCCCCCTAAACTCCACCCGCCCGCCTAATGCAGACAGTGCCCGTGCACTAAGCATAAACAATACCTTTAACAGATAACCCTAACCCTGAACATAACACCCAACCCTGTTCCTATTTCTCCCCTTAACACGTAAACCTCACCGTGCGCCTAACTTTAACCTCTTATCCTAACGTTAATGCATAACCCATTTCCTGAGAACAACCCCTATCCCATAATTCTAACCCTATCTCCTAGTCATCACTGTGAGACCTAATCCACAACCCTAATTCTAAACCGCTAACCCTAACCGTAACCCTACCTACAACCCTAACACTGACAGTAACCCTTACTTCTAACCCCAACGCTATGCCTAACAAAAACCCTAACCCTTGACCCTAACCCTTCACCCTAACCGCTAAGCCTTACCCTAACCCTTAACCCTAATCCTAATCCTAACCATTAAACCTAACCCTAGCTCTTAAAGCTAACCCTAAACCTTACCCTCACGACTAGACCTAACCCTGACACTAACCTAACACCTAACCCTAACCAGAAACCCTAAAGCTAACCCTGAACCCTATCCCTAACCCTAGCACTAAACTTTAACCCTAAACCTAAGCCCAACCCGCAACCCTAATCCTATCCTTTTACCCTAAAACTAACCCCTAAACCTAACCCCTATACCTCACCCTGACTCTAACCCCAATCCTAATTCTAACCATAACCCTTCATAAAACACTGACTCCTAACCGCTAACCCTAACACTAACCAAAAACCCTAATCACTAATCCCTAACCCTAACGCTTAACCTTTACCCTAACCGTTAACCCTCACCCTAAATCTTAACACTGACCCTAACCTTAGCCTTTAACTCTAAGCCTAACCCTTAACCCTACAGTAAGGAAGACCCTTAATGCTAATGGGATCCCTTATCCCTAACACTAACACTACAGCTAAAAATAACCCTAACCTTGGATCCTTAAACCTAACCCCTAACAATTACTTTAACCCCAAACACTAACCCTAATCCTAAGCATTAAACCTAACCCTATCTCTTAACCCTAATGCTAGCCCTTACCCTAACGCCTAGATCTAACCTAAATCTAACCTACCGCCTAATCCTAACCTTAAGCCCTAATGCTAACTCTTACCCTGAACCCTAAACCTACCCGTAACCCTAACCCTAATTCTAACCCTATCTCCTAGTCATCACTGTGAGACCTAATCCACAACCCTAATTCTAAACCGCTAACCCTAACCGTAACCCTACCTACAACCCTAACACTGACAGTAACCCTTGCTTTTAACCCCAACGCTATACCTAACAAAAACCCTAACCCTTCACCCTAACCCCTAAGCCTTACCCTAACCCTTAACCCTAATCCTATCCCTTAACCCTAACCCTAACCCTAACCCTACCTACAACCCTAACACTGACGGTAACCTTTACTTTTAACCTCAACGCTGTGCTTAACAAAAACCCTAACCCTTCATCCTAACCCCTACCCTAACCCTTGACCCTAATCCTAATCCTAACCATTAAACCTAACCCTAGCTCTTAAAGCTAACCCTAAACCTTACCCTCACGATTAGACCTAACCCTGACACTAACTTAACACCTAACCCTAACCGGAACCCCAAAGCTAACCCTGAACCCTATCCCTAACCCTAGCAGTAAACTTTTCCCTAAACCTAAGCCCAACCCATAACCCTAATCCTATCCTTTTACCCTAAAACTAACCCCTAAACCTAACCCCTATATCTCACCCTAACTCTAACCCCAATCCTAATTCTAACCATACCCCTTCATAATACACTAACTCCTAACCGCTAAGCCTAACACTAACCAAAAACCCTAATCACTAATCCCTAACCCTAACGCTTAACCTTTACCCTAACCGTTAACCCTCACCCTAAATCTTAACACTGACCCTAACCTTAACCTTTAACTCTAAGCCTAACCCTTAACCCTACAGTAAGGAAGACCCTTAATGCTAATGGGATCCCTTATCCCTAACCCTAACACTACAGCTAAAAATAACCCTAACCTTGGATCCTTAAACCTAACCCCTAACACTTACTTTAACCCCAAACCCTAACCCTAATCCTAAGCATTAAACCTAACCCTATCTCTTAACCCTAACGCTATCCCTTACCCTAACGCCTAGATCTAACCCTAAATCTAACCTATCGCCGAATCCTAACCTTAAGCCCTAATGCTAACACTAACCCTGAACCCTAAACCTACCCGTAACCCTTAACACTAACCCTATCCGTGAACCTAAATCCTGACCCTAACCATTACCCGCACCCAAGCATTTAACCCTGACCCTAACACTAAATCTTAATGCGAACCTTTACACTAAACCCTAACCCTAAGCCCAACACTTAACCCTAATCCTATCCCTTAACACTAACCCTAACCCTAACCCTAATGCTAACCCCTAAACCTAACCCTAACCTTGATCAGTAAACCTAACCCTAACCTCTAACACAAACCATAGCACATAACTCTAACCCTAAAACTAACCTTAACCCTAACCCTAAACCCTAACACTTAACCTTAACCCTAAGCGTTAACTCTCACGCTAACCTTTAATGCTAACCCTAATCCTAATCTTCAACCCTAAACCTAACACTTAACCCTAACCCTGTACCAAACCCTAACCCCTCATCTTAACCCTAACCGTAAACCTCAACCCTAAACCAAAGTGTAACCGTTAAACCTAAGAGTAACGTTTAACCCTAACCATATTCCCTAACCCTAAGCCCTCACCCTAACACTAAACTTCATCCTTAACCCTAACCAGAATCCTAACCCTATATCTAATTCTCAGACTTCTTGCTTTCTTAGAGTTTAGAAAGCCTGCAATCCTCCCATGCCATGCGTGAAAGGAGGCTCTACCACTGTGTCCTGCATGAAACCCACGGGCCCATACCCAGAGTATGATAGACTGGGTTCCCGGGTACAATCCCAGCCCCCTAAACTCCTCCAGCCCGCCTAATGCAGACAGGGCCCGTGCGCTAAGCATAAACAATACCTTTAACAGATAACCCTAACCCTGAACATAACACCCAACCCTGTTCCTATTTCTCCCCTTAACACGTAAACCTCACTGTGCGCCTAACTTTAACCTCTTATCCTAACGTTAATGCATAACCCATTTCCTGAGAACAACCCCGTCCTATAATTCTAACCCTATCTCCTAGTCATCACTGTGACACCTAATCCCTAACCCTAATTCTAAACCGCTAACCCTAACCGTAACCCTACCTACAACCCTAACACTGGCAGTAACCCTTACTTCTAACCCCAACGCTATGCCTAACAAAAACCCTAACCCTTGACCCTAACCCTTCACCCTAACCCCTAAGCCTTACCCTAACCCTTAACCCTAATCCTAATCCTAACCATTAAACCTAACCCTAGCTCTTAAAGCTAACCCTAAACCTTACCCTGATGACTAGACCTAACCCTGACACTAACCTAACACCTAACCCTAACCAGAACCCCTAAACGTAACCCCTATACCTCACCCTAACTCTAACCCCAATCCTAATTCTAACCATACCCCTTCATAAAACACTAACTCCTAACTACTAACCCTAGCACTAACCAAAAACCCTAATCACTAATCCCTAACCCTAACGCTTAAACTTTACCCAAACCGTTAACCCTCACCCTAAATCTTAACCCTGACCCTAACCTTAACCTTTACTCTAAGCCTAACCCTTAACCCTACAGTAAGGAAGACCCTTAATGCTAATGGGATCCCTTATCCCTAACCCTCACACTTCAGCTAAAATTAACCCTAACCTTGGATCCTTAAACCTAACCCCTAACACTTACTTTAACCCCAAACCCTAACCCTAATCCTAAGCATTAAACCTAACCCTATCTCTTAACCCTAACACTAGCCCTTACCCTAACGCCTAGATCTAACCCTAAATCTAACCTAACGCCTAATCCTAACCTTAAGCCCTAATGCTAACACTAACCCTGAACCCTAAACCTACCCGTAACCCTTAACACTAACCCTATCCGTGAACCTAAACCCTGACCCTAACCATTACCCGCACCCAAGCATTTAACCCTGACCCTAACCCTAATCCTTAATGCGAACCTTAACACTAAACCCAAACTCTAAGCCCAACACTTAACCCTAATCCTATCCCTTAACACTAACCCTAACCCTAACCCTAATGCTAACCCCTAAACCTAACCCTAACCATGATCAGTAAACCTAACCCTAACCTCTAACACAAACCATAGCACATAACTCTAACCCTAAAACTAACCCTAACCCTAACCCTAAACCCTAAATCTTAACCTTAACACTAAGCGTTAACTCTCACGCTAACCTTTAATCCTAACCCTAATCCTAATCTTCAATCCTAAACCTAACACTTAACCCTAACCCTGTACCAAACCCTAACCCCTCATCTTAACCCTAACCGTAAACCTCAACCCTAAACCAAAGTGTAACCGTTAAACCTAAGAGTAACGTTTAACCCTAACCATATTCCCTAACCCTAAGCCCTCACCCTAACACTAAACTTCATCCTTAACCCTAACCATAATTGTAACCCTAAATCTAATTCTCAGACTTCTTGCTTTCTTAGAGTTTAGAAAGCCTGCAATCCTCCCATGCCATGCGTGAAAGGAGGCTCTACCACTGTGTCCTGCATGAAACCCACGGGCCCATACCCAGAGTATGATAGAGTGGGTTCCCGGGTACAATCCCAGCCCCCTAAACTCCCCCCGCCCGCCTAATGCAGAGAGGGCCCGTGCG